>NW_026558789.1:57673-119136 GCF_026930045.1 Uloborus diversus
TCATCTACCTTAAATAAAAGCTTGCTGTTTGAAGGAGTCAACTTTCTTCATCTGACTTTTAGCCAGTTGTTTTTTTTTTTTTTTTTTCATCCAAAGATGAACAAAAGTCTGTTTTTCCTGAAGATGATTTTACTAAACTTTTTTTTTCCTTTTGTCGTTTTTTGTAAAAAGGTAGATGGTGTCTGCGGATTGGAACCTGCCTCTTTGTAGCTTTCTGAGGTCCTCCTCTTTTACTAGCAACATTCTGTTTCAATGAGTCAACTTTTCTTATTCATCTGACCATTAGCTGACGTTCCCTAATATCAGAATCAAAAATGCTTCTTATAACAAAGACATTTTTCATTATTTAATATATGCAATGAGAACATCGTTGTCTTATTGTTGATGTTGTCTTGGGCCAGCTAGGCTGGCAATTTTGGGAGCGGTGGTTCACTTTTCCAACTATACCGTAATTTGGTTTTAAGTCTGACTTCCACAGTACTCACATGCGATAAGGACCCGTTCATAGGGTAGGTATTATATCTATACAAGTAGTTATCAAAATAAAGGAAGCACTCTGACAAGTGTGTTGGGAATGGCTACTCTGCTATAAATGTTCTGCTGATAAAGGTGCCTTCTGACTCTAGTCACTCACACTGGTGAATCCAGATGGTGATTGAGTTCTCTGGTCATTTTTGCTGATATTGTTCGCTTTTTAGACATTACAATCCTCTTCAATGCCGTCGGTTTCTTTTACTAAGCTTCTCTTTCCGTCCACTATTTTGCTTTGCCGAGCTTTTCTTACCGCTCTGCGTGTATGCTGTCATGACTTTAGATACTGTACCTCTAGAAACAGCAAGATTGAAAGTTTCAGTTACACTTGCTTCAGCTAGACGCGCTCCAACAGTTTGGCCTCTTTTAAAATTTGAGAAGTCCAATATTTCACGCGCTTGAAAAAAATCCAAGACGTCCAGAACGTCAGTTAATCCACCATATACTACCAGATTATGTACGTTGCTATTAAAAAAAAACCCCAGATATCTAGTTTTATTCTTTATTAGTACGAAGCACATTCAAAAATGTCACTTTTATTCACAGGTGTTTCTATTATTTTGATAACTACCTGTATATATATATATATATATATATATATATATATATATATATATATATATATATATATATATATATATATATATATATATATATATATATATATATATATATATATATATATATATATATATATATATATATTCGCTTACTCATATACACATCTACTCAAAATTCATGAATCGGATGGATTATCTTCTAAAGGAAAAAATATTGTTATTTGTCATTTGTTTTCTCTTTATAAAAACTTATTATTCATAATTGCACGAAAAATGATTCCACCCTGATCAAAAAAGTTCTTTAGAAAGCGCAATGCACTTTTTTCAGATGTAAAATTATCTTTTTCGCGTTAAAACCTTTTTTCCAAACTCACACATTTCACGCAGGGATTTAAGATAAGTTTTTTGGCTATTTGTATGTCATACGCCTATTTAAGGACACGAATTATGCAATGCTAATATGAATGCGGTGATATAAAATAAGGAAAAACGTGGCTTCATCCTTTTTTGCCCTTTTTTTTTTTTTCAATCTCGCTATTTTGAGCCAACTGGCGCTTCAGTTTAGAACACAAAAGCGGCCATTTGCATAAGGTGGTAGCACGGGCAACGAGATTTTGATTCAAGACCGACGCTTTTTTACCGCCTCTTCTTTTGACAACCTAAAATTTCCAAATATTTTTTTGGTTAGCCATTTTGCTTATATTTTGTTCCCTTATTTTCTCGCGAGCAAGTAGAAGAAAAGAAATGGTAAGGATGGGGGGGGGGGACCATTAATATGGAACGTTTGCTGTTTCTGTAATCTTCGCTAAAACAGAAAGAAGAGTTCTGTTTTCAAGAGTCGCAGATGGTGGTTATGAGGAAAACCCAGACGATGCAATCCGCACCAACAGAATTTCGCTCCCCATAAATTCCCATAACCTGGCCTCTTAGGCGGCGTCCAAAGGTGGGGAAACATTCGAAACTGAACATTGCGTTCGAGTTCTTTGGAGGTGTTATTTATGCTCTGGTTTTAGCGCGCATTTTGAGAGTTTTGTTGCCGTTTTACAAGAAATCACCTGCTTTCGCAATTTTTTTTTTTTTTTTTACTATTGGTGAATTGATTTTAGATTTTCTGATGCCTTGTTGGAATAAATAAAAATGAAACACGGGTTTTCCTTTTGAATAATCAAGCTAAAAATCCCTGAAATATTTTCAAATTACACTTTTGATTTTGTTGTATTAATGGAACAGTCAAGTTAGTTTCATTTTTTCCATTGAACGATGAATAATAAAGTGTTCTCATTTTAGCAAACTTATTAGATTTTCTTTATTTTCTATAAGCTTAGTCTCTGAGTTATTTATCTATCTATTTATCTAGCTCTCCGTCTGTCCGTCTGTCTGTCTGTGTTACTCTGCGAGAAGGATGAGTATTACATAAGACCTAATGTACATTCCTCTAAAAAAAAAGTCAACATTTCACTACATGATGAAATATCAGGCTTAATTGTTCGCACAGATTTGATATCAATCTACTAATTTAAGCTGGAGCACATACTGTTTTATTTAATCCCTAAAAGCATAAGTATTATTTTTTTGGGGGGGGAGGGGTGGATTGACAAAAAATAATGGAGCTTTCTTGACAGGCAATGAATATCGAGATTTAGTGTAAGTATTCTTTTTTTCAATTCAGTAGGGGGCGGAGGGACTGGAGAACGCAATAAAGCAAAAAAAAAAAAAAGGAAAATACATACAACGTATAAAACTAACTAATTGCTTAAAGTAAACGGTTTGTTAACACAATTATTTTGAATTTCAATACGGGAAAATCAAATTTAATTTTCATACTTTCAAGAAAAAGAACAGATAAAAATTCAGTAAAAATGAGAAGAGTACCTTTTCTTCTGCTTTGCCCAAGAAAAAAAAAAACATGATTTGCACTATATAAATGCTATAGTGTTGTTCCATCTATGGAAAATAAGTTTAGTTTTTTAAACTCTCGATAATAATGAAGTTTTACTTTATATTTAAAACTCCCACCGACAGAGCTCCCATAGACTAATGGCTAGAGTGTTAGGCTTCCAAGCGAGTGGGCCTGGGTTCGAGTCCCAGCCTGAACGAAAATCTTCAATGTGTACTTTTAGTTTCAAATTTGAAATTTCTTCTTCTTTTTTTTTTAATTTTTCTCTTTTGCGAATATTGATTATTTATGTAGGGAGAAAAATTCTGAGTCAGTTTAATTATTCGACCTGTAAATTTCAAAGTGTTTGAATCAATAATTACCAAGGTGCATTTTTTGTTTTTATTATATTTAAGACTTCCATCGACAGAGCTCCGATAGCCTAATGGCTAGACCGTTGGGTTCCAAGCGCGTGGTACTGGGTTCGAGTCCCGGCCGGAACGAAAATCTTCCATGTCTAAATTTCTCTTCTAATTTGAAGATTCTTTTTTTTTCAATTTCTTTCTTTTGCAAATATGGATTATTTATGTACGGAAGAAAATTCTGAGTCAGTTTAATCATTCGACCTTTAGATTTCAAAGATTTTAGATCAATAATTACTAAGGTGCATTTTTTGTTTTTATTATAATTAAGACACCGATCAACAGAGATCCGATAGTATATTGGCGAGAGCGTTGGGCTTCCATGAGTGTCGCCCTGGGTTCAAATCCCAGCCGGAAAGGAAATCTGAAATGCAAATATTTTTTTCTAATTTTATATTTCTTTTTTTTTTATTTTTCCCTTTTGCGAAGTCAGTCAGTCAGTCTGACAGTCAATCACTCAAGCACTCAGTCATTCAGTCTCAGTCAGTCAGTCCAGTCAGTCAGTCACTCAGTCAGTCATTTAGTCTCAGTCAGTCAGTCATTCAGTCAGTCAGTCAGTCAGTCAGTCAGTCGGTCAGTCCTGTGCAGTCAGTTAGTCACTAAAGCAGTCAGTCAGTCTCAGTCAGTCAGTCAGTCAGTGAGTCAGTCAGTCCAGTCTCTCTCAGTCAGTCAGTCAGTCTCGGTCAGTCAGTCAGTCAGTCATTCAGTCAGTCAGTCAGTCAGGCAGTCAGTCAGTCGGTCAGCCTTATTCAGTCAGTCTGTCAGTCAGTCAGTCAGTCAGCCTTATTCAGTCAGTCTGTCAGTCATCGTTATTCAGTCAGTCTGTCAGTCAGTCAGTCGGTCAGTCCTGTCCAGTCAGTTAGTCAGTCAAGCAGTCAGTCAGGTAGTCAAGCAGTCAGTCAGTCAGTGTCAGTCAGTCATTTAGTCATTCAGTCAGTCAGTGAAATAGCCAGTCAGAGAGTCAAGCAGTCAGTCAGTCAGTCTCAGTCAGTCAGTTAGTCAGTCAGTCAGTCAGTCAGTCAGTCAGTCCAGTCTCAGTCAGTCAGGCAGTTAGTCAGTCAGTCTCGGTCAGGCAGTTAGTCAGTCAGTCTCGGTCAGTCAGTGAGTCAGTCAGTCAGTATCAGTCAGTCAGTGAGTCAGTCTGTCAGTCAGGCAGTATCAGTCAGGCAGTAAGACTCCGCTCGACAGAGCTCCGATAGCCTAATGGCTAGCCCGCTGGTCTTCCAAGCGAGTGGCCTGGGTTCGAGTCCCAGCCGGAGCGAATATCTTCAATGTATATATTTCTTTTCTAATTTGAAAATTCTTTTTTTTTTCAATTTCTTTCCTTTGCAATTATTGATTATTTATGTAGGGAAGAAAATTCTGAGTCAGTTTAATTTTTCGACACGAAGATTTCAAAGTGTTTAAATAAACAATTACCAAGGTGCATTTTTTGTTTTTATTATATTTAAAACTCCCACGGACAGAGCTCCCATAGACTAAAGGCTAGAGTGTTAGGCTTCCAAGCGAGTGGTCCTGGGTTCGAGTCCCAGCCTGAACGAAAATCTTCAATGTATACTTTTAGTTTCTAATTTGAAATTTCTTCTTCTTTTTTTTTTAATTTTTCTCTTTTGCGAATATTGATTATTTATGTAGGGAGAAAAATTCTGAGTCAATTTAATTATTCGACCTGTAAATTTCAAAGTGTTTGAATCAATAATTACCAAGGTGCATTTTTTGTTTTTATTATATTTAAGACTTCCATCGACAGAGCTCCGATAGCCTAATGGCTAGACCGTTGGGTTCCTAGCGCGTGGTACTGGGTTCGAGTCCCGGCCGGAAAGGAAATCTTAAATGCAAATATTTTTTTCTAATTTTATAATTCTTTTTTTTTTTATTTTTCCCTTTTGCGAAGTCAGTCAGTCAGTCTGACAGTCAATCAGTCAAGCACTCAGACATTCAGTCTCAGTCAGTCAGTCCAGTCAGTTAGTCCTTCAGCCAGTCAGTCAAGCAGTCAGTCATTTAGTCTCAGTCAGTCAGTCATTCAGTCAGTCAGTCGGTCAGTCCTGTGCAGTCAGTTAGTCACTAAAGCAGTCAGTCAGTCTCAGTCAGTCAGTCAGTCAGTCAGTCCAGTCCAGTCTCAGTCAGTCAGTCAGTCAGTCTCGGTCAGTCAGTCAGTCAGTCATTCAGTCAGTCAGGCAGTCAGTCAGTCGGTCAGCCTTATTCAGTCAGTCTGTCAGTCAGTCAGTCAGTCAGCCTTATTCAGTCAGTCTGTCAGTCATCCTTATTCAGTCAGTCTGTCAGTCAGTCAGTTGGTCAGTCCTGTCCAGTCAGTTAGTCAGTCAAGCAGTCAGTCAGGTAGTCAAGCAGTCAGTCAGTCAGTGTCAGTCAGTCATTTAGTCATTCAGTCAGTCAGTGAAATAGCCAGTCAGAGAGTCAAGCAGTCAGTCAGTCAGTCTCAGTCAGTCAGTTAGTCAGTCAGTCAGTCAGTCAGTCAGTCCAGTCTCAGTCAGTCAGGCAGTTAGTCAGTCAGTCTCGGTCAGTCAGTGAGTCAGTCAGTCAGTATCAGTCAGTCAGTGAGTCAGTCTGTCAGTCAGGCAGTATCAGTCAGGCAGTAAGACTCCGCTCGACAGAACTCCGATAGCCTAATGGCTAGACCGCTGGTCTTCCAAGCGAGTGGCCTGGGTTCGAGTCCCAGCCGGAGCGAATATCTTCAATGTATATATTTCTTTTCTAATTTGAAAATTCTTTTTTTTTTTCAATTTCTTTCCTTTGCAACTATTGATTATTTATGTAGGGAAGACAATTCTGAGTCAGTTTAATTTTTCGACACGAAGATTTCAAAGTGTTTAAATAAACAATTACCAAGGTGCATTTTTTGTTTTTATTATATTTAAAACTCCCACTGACAGAGCTCCCATAGACTAATGGCTAGAGTGTTAGGCTTCCAAGCGAGTGGCCCTGGGTTCGAGTCCCAGCCTGAACGAAAATCTTCAATGTATACTTTTAGTTTCTAATTTGAAATTTCTTCTTCTTTTTTTTTAATTTTTCTCTTTTGCGAATATTGATTATTTATGTAGGGAGAAAAATTCTGAGTCAGTTTAATTATTCGACCTGTAAATTTCAAAGTGTTTGAATCAATAATTACCAAGGTGCATTTTTTTTTATTATATTTAAGACTTCCATCGACAGAGCTCCGATAGCTTAATGGCTAGACCGTTGGGTTCCTAGCGCGTGGTACTGGGTTCGAGTCCCGGCCGGAAAGGAAATCTTAAATGCAAATATTTTTTTCTAATTTTATAATTCTTTTTTTTTTTATTTTTCCCTTTTGCGAAGTCAGTCAGTCAGTCTGACAGTCAATTAGTCAAGCACTCAGTCATTCAGTCTCAGTCAGTCAGTCCAGTCACTCAGTCACTCAGTCAGTCAGTTAGTCCTTCAGCCAGTCAGTCAAGCAGTCAGTCATTTAGTCTCAGTCAGTCAGTCATTCAGTCAGTCAGTCAGTCAGGCAGTCAGTCAGTCAGTCAGTCGGTCAGTCCTGTGCAGTCAGTTAGTCACTAAAGCAGTCAGTCAGTCTCAGTCAGTCAGTCAGTCAGTCAGTCAGTCCAGTCTCTCTCAGTCAGTCAGTCAGTCTCGGTCAGTCAGTCAGTCAGTCATTCAGTCAGTCAGTCAGTCAGGCAGTCAGTCAGTCGGTCAGCCTTATTCAGTCAGTCTGTCAGTCAGTCAGTCAGTCAGCCTTATTCAGTCAGTCTGTCAGTCATCCTTATTCAGTCAGTCTGTCAGTCAGTCAGTCGGTCAGTCCTGTCCAGTCAGTTAGTCAGTCAAGCAGTCAGTCAGTCAGTCATTTAGTCATTCAGTCAGTGTCAGTCAGTCATTTAGTCATTCAGTCAGTCAGTGAAATAGCCAGTCAGAGAGTCAAGCAGTCAGTCAGTCAGTCTCAGTCAGTCAGTCAGTCAGTCAGTCAGTCAGTCCAGTCTCAGTCAGTCAGGCAGTTAGTCAGTCAGTCTCGGTCAGTCAGTGAGTCAGTCAGTCAGTATCAGTCAGTCAGTGAGTCAGTCTGTCAGTCAGGCAGTATCAGTCAGGCAGTAAGACTCCGCTCGACAGAACTCCGATAGCCTAATGGCTAGACCGCTGGTCTTCCAAGCGAGTGGCCTGGGTTCGAGTCCCAGCCGGAGCGAATATCTTCAATGTATATATTTCTTTTCTAATTTGAAAATTGTTTTTTTTTCAATTTCTTTCCTTTGCAATTATTGATTATTTATGTAGGGAAGAAAATTCTGAGTCAGTTTAATTTTTCGACACGAAGATTTCAAAGTGTTTAAATAAACAATTACCAAGGTGCATTTTTTGTTTTTATTATATTTAAAACTCCCACCGACAGAGCTCCCATAGACTAATGGCTAGAGTGTTAGGCTTCCAAGCGAGTGGCCCTGGGTTCGAGTCCCAGCCTGAACGAAAATCTTCAATGTATACTTTTAGTTTCTAATTTGAAATTTCTTCTTCTTTTTTTTTTAATTTTTCTCTTTTGCGAATATTGATTATTTATGTAGGGAGAAAAATTCTGAGTCAATTTAATTATTCGACCTGTAAATTTCAAAGTGTTTGAATCAATAATTACCAAGGTGCATTTTTTGTTTTTATTATATTTAAGACTTCCATCGACAGAGCTCCGATAGCCTAATGGCTAGACCGTTGGGTTCCTAGCGCGTGGTACTGGGTTCGAGTCCCGGCCGGAAAGGAAATCTTAAATGCACATATTTTTTTCTAATTTTATAATTCTTTTTTTTTTATTTTTCCCTTTTGCGAAGTCAGTCAGTCAGTCTGACAGTCAATCAGTCAAGCACTCAGTCATTCAGTCTCAGTCAGTCAGTCCAGTGAGTCAGTCACTCAGTCAGTCAGTTAGTCCTTCAGCCAGTCAGTCAAGCAGTCAGTCATTTAGTCTCAGTCAGTCAGTCATTCAGTCAGTCAGTCAGTCAGGCAGTCAGTCAGTCAGTCAGTCGGTCAGTCCTGTGCAGTCAGTTAGTCACTAAAGCAGTCAGTCAGTCTCAGTCAGTCAGTCAGTCAGTCAGTCCAGTCCAGTCTCAGTCAGTCAGTCAGTCAGTCTCGGTCAGTCAGTCAGTCAGCCTTATTCAGTCAGTCTGTCAGTCATCCTTATTCAGTCAGTCAGGCAGTCAGTCACTCAGCCTCATTCAGTCATTCTGTCAGTCAGTCAGTCAGTTAGTCATTCAGTCAGTCAGTCTCAGTCAGTCAGTCAGTCTGTCAGTCGGTCAGTCCAGACCAGTCAGTCAGTCAAGCAGTCAGTCATTCAGTCTCAGTCAGACGGTCAGTCAGTCCAATCAGTCAGTCACTCAGTCAGTTAGGCAGTCAGTCAGTCAGTCTCAGTCAGTCAGTTAGTCATTCAGCCAGTCAGTCATTTAGTCTCAGTCAGTCAGTCAGTCAGTCCAGTCCAGTCTCAGTCAGTCAGGCAGTCAGTCAGTCAGTCTCGGTCAATCAGTGAGTCAGTCAGTCAATCAGTATCAGTCAGTCAGTCAGTATCAGTTAGTCATTCAGTCAGTCTGTCAGTCAGGCAGTCTCAGTCAGGCAGTAAGGCTCCGACCGACAGAACTCCGAGAGCCTAATGGCTAGACCGCTGGTCTTCCAAGCGAGTGGCCTGGGTTCGAGTCCCAGCCGGAACGAATATCTTCAATGTATATATTTCTTTTCTAATTTGAAAATTCTTTTTTTTTTCAATTTCTTTCCTTTGCAATTATTGATTATTTATGTAGGGAAGAAAATTCTGAGTCAGTTTAATTTTTCGACACGAAGATTTCAAAGTGTTTAAATAAACAATTACCAAGGTGCATTTTTTGTTTTTATTATATTTAAAACTCCCACCGACAGAGCTCCCATAGACTAATGGCTAGAGTGTTAGGCTTCCAAGCGAGTGGGCCTGTGTTCGAGTCCCAGCCTGAACGAAAATCTTCAATGTGTACTTTTAGTTTCAAATTTGAAATTTCTTCTTCTTTTTTTTTTAATTTTTCTCTTTTGCGAATATTGATTATTTATGTAGGGAGAAAAATTCTGAGTCAGTTTAATTATTCGACCTGTAAATTTCAAAGTGTTTGAATCAATAATTACCAAGGTGCATTTTTTGTTTTTATTATATTTAAGACTTCCATCGACAGAGCTCCGATAGCCTAATGGCTAGACCGTTGGGTTCCAAGCGCGTGGTACTGGGTTCGAGTCCCGGCCGGAACGAAAATCTTCCATGTATAAATTTCTCTTCTAATTTGAAGATTCTTTTTTTTTCAATTTCTTTCTTTTGCAAATATGGATTATTTATGTACGGAAGAAAATTCTGAGTCAGTTTAATCATTCGACCTTTAGATTTCAAAGATTTTAGATCAATAATTACTAAGGTGCATTTTTTGTTTTTATTATAATTAAGACACCGATCAACAGAGATCCGATAGTATATTGGCGAGAGCGTTGGGCTTCCATGAGTGTCGCCCTGGGTTCAAATCCCAGCCGGAAAGGAAATCTGAAATGCAAATATTTTTTTCTAATTTTATATTTCTTTTTTTTTTATTTTTCCCTTTTGCGAAGTCAGTCAGTCAGTCTGACAGTCAATCACTCAAGCACTCAGTCATTCAGTCTCAGTCAGTCAGTCCAGTCAGTCAGTCACTCAGTCAGTCATTTAGTCTCAGTCAGTCAGTCATTCAGTCAGTCAGTCAGTCAGTCAGTCAGTCGGTCAGTCCTGTGCAGTCAGTTAGTCACTAAAGCAGTCAGTCAGTCTCAGTCAGTCAGTCAGTCAGTGAGTCAGTCAGTCCAGTCTCTCTCAGTCAGTCAGTCAGTCTCGGTCAGTCAGTCAGTCAGTCATTCAGTCAGTCAGTCAGTCAGGCAGTCAGTCAGTCGGTCAGCCTTATTCAGTCAGTCTGTCAGTCAGTCAGTCAGTCAGCCTTATTCAGTCAGTCTGTCAGTCATCGTTATTCAGTCAGTCTGTCAGTCAGTCAGTCGGTCAGTCCTGTCCAGTCAGTTAGTCAGTCAAGCAGTCAGTCAGGTAGTCAAGCAGTCAGTCAGTCAGTGTCAGTCAGTCATTTAGTCATTCAGTCAGTCAGTGAAATAGCCAGTCAGAGAGTCAAGCAGTCAGTCAGTCAGTCTCAGTCAGTCAGTTAGTCAGTCAGTCAGTCAGTCAGTCAGTCAGTCCAGTCTCAGTCAGTCAGGCAGTTAGTCAGTCAGTCTCGGTCAGGCAGTTAGTCAGTCAGTCTCGGTCAGTCAGTGAGTCAGTCAGTCAGTATCAGTCAGTCAGTGAGTCAGTCTGTCAGTCAGGCAGTATCAGTCAGGCAGTAAGACTCCGCTCGACAGAGCTCCGATAGCCTAATGGCTAGCCCGCTGGTCTTCCAAGCGAGTGGCCTGGGTTCGAGTCCCAGCCGGAGCGAATATCTTCAATGTCTATATTTCTTTTCTAATTTGAAAATTCTTTTTTTTTTCAATTTCTTTCCTTTGCAATTATTGATTATTTATGTAGGGAAGAAAATTCTGAGTCAGTTTAATTTTTCGACACGAAGATTTCAAAGTGTTTAAATAAACAATTACCAAGGTGCATTTTTTTTTTTTATTATATTTAAAACTCCCACGGACAGAGCTCCCATAGACTAAAGGCTAGAGTGTTAGGCTTCCAAGCGAGTGGTCCTGGGTTCGAGTCCCAGCCTGAACGAAAATCTTCAATGTATACTTTTAGTTTCTAATTTGAAATTTCTTCTTCTTTTTTTTTTAATTTTTCTCTTTTGCGAATATTGATTATTTATGTAGGGAGAAAAATTCTGAGTCAGTTTAATTATTCGACCTGTAAATTTCAAAGTGTTTGAATCAATAATTACCAAGGTGCATTTTTTGTTTTTATTATATTTAAGACTTCCATCGACAGAGCTCCGATAGCCTAATGGCTAGACCGTTGGGTTCCAAGCGCGTGGTACTGGGTTCGAGTCCCGGCCGGAACGAAAATCTTCCATGTATAAATTTCTCTTCTAATTTGAAGATTCTTTTTTTTTCAATTTCTTTCTTTTGCAAATATGGATTATTTATGTACGGAAGAAAATTCTGAGTCAGTTTAATCATTCGACCTTTAGATTTCAAAGATTTTAGATCAATAATTACTAAGGTGCATTTTTTGTTTTTGTTATAATTAAGACACCGATCAACAGAGATCCGATAGTATATTGGCGAGAGCGTTGGGCTTCCATGAGTGTCGCCCTGGGTTCAAATCCCAGCCGGAAAGGAAATCTTAAATGCAAATATTTTTTTCTAATTTTATAATTCTTTTTTTTTTATTTTTCCCTTTTGCGAAGTCAGTCAGTCAGTCTGACAGTCAATCAGTCAAGCACTCAGTCATTCAGTCTCAGTCAGTCAGTCCAGTCAGTCAGTCACTCAGTCAGTCAGTTAGTCCTTCAGCCAGTCAGTCAAGCAGTCAGTCATTTAGTCTCAGTCAGTCAGTCATTCATTCAGTCAGTCAGTCAGTCAGTCAGTCAGTCAGTCAGTCAGTCGGTCAGTCCTGTGCAGTCAGTTAGTCACTAAAGCAGTCAGTCAGTCTCAGTCAGTCAGTCAGTCAGTCAGTCAGTCCAGTCTCTCTCAGTCAGTCAGTCAGTCTCGGTCAGTCAGTCAGTCAGTCATTCAGTCAGGCAGTCAGTCAGTCGGTCAGCCTTATTCAGTCAGTCTGTCAGTCAGTCAGTCAGTCAGCCTTATTCAGTCAGTCTGTCAGTCATCCTTATTCAGTCAGTCTGTCAGTCAGTCAGTCGGTCAGTCCTGTCCAGTCAGTTAGTCAGTCAAGCAGTCAGTCAGGTAGTCAAGCAGTCAGTCAGTCAGTGTCAGTCAGTCATTTAGTCATTCAGTCAGTCAGTGAAATAGCCAGTCAGAGAGTCAAGCAGTCAGTCAGTCAGTCTCAGTCAGTCAGTTAGTCAGTGAGTCAGTCAGTCAGTCAGTCAGTCCAGTCTCAGTCAGTCAGGCAGTTAGTCAGTCAGTCTCGGTCAGTCAGTGAGTCAGAAAGTCAGTATCAGTCAGTCAGTGAGTCAGTCTGTCAGTCAGGCAGTATCAGTCAGGCAGTAAGACTCCGCTCGATAGAACTCCGATAGCCTAATGGCTAGACCGCTGGTCTTCCAAGCGAGTGGCCTGGGTTCGAGTCCCAGCCGGAGCGAATATCTTCAATGTATATATTTCTTTTCTAATTTGAAAATTCTTTTTTTTTTCAATTTCTTTCCTTTGCAATTATTGATTATTTATGTAGGGAAGAAAATTCTGAGTCAGTTTAATTGTTTTGACACGAAGATTTCAAAGTGTTTAAATAAACAATTACCAAGTTGCATTTTTT
The DNA here is from genome assembly GCF_026930045.1 of Uloborus diversus. Taxonomy (NCBI): domain Eukaryota; kingdom Metazoa; phylum Arthropoda; class Arachnida; order Araneae; family Uloboridae; genus Uloborus; species Uloborus diversus. Next base: position 70,382 of record NW_026558789.1, read on the forward strand.
GTTTTTATTATAATTAAAACTCCCACTGACAGAGCTCCCATAGACTAATGGCTAGAGTGTTAGGCTTCCAAGCGAGTGGCCCTGGGTTCGAGTCCCAGCCTGAACGAAAATCTTCAATGTATACTTTTAGTTTCTAATTTGAAATTTCTTCTTCTTTTTTTTTTAATTTTTCTCTTTTGCGAATATTGATTATTTATGTAGGGAGAAAAATTCTGAGTCAGTTTAATTATTCGACCTGTAAATTTCAAAGTGTTTGAATCAATAATTACCAAGGTGCATTTTTTTTTATTATATTTAAGACTTCCATCGACAGAGCTCCGATAGCTTAATGGCTAGACCTTTGGGTTCCTAGCGCGTGGTACTGGGTTCGAGTCCCGGCCGGAAAGGAAATCTTAAATGCAAATATTTTTTTCTAATTTTATAATTCTTTTTTTTTTATTTTTCCCTTTTGCGAAGTCAGTCAGTCAGTCTGACAGTCAATCAGTCAAGCACTCAGTCATTCAGTCTCAGTCAGTCAGTCCAGTCACTCAGTCACTCAGTCAGTCAGTTAGTCCTTCAGCCAGTCAGTCAAGCAGTCAGTCATTTAGTCTCAGTCAGTCAGTCATTCAGTCAGTCAGTCAGTCAGGCAGTCAGTCAGTCAGTCAGTCGGTCAGTCCTGTGCAGTCAGTTAGTCACTAAAGCAGTCAGTCAGTCTCAGTCAGTCAGTCAGTCAGTCAGTCAGTCCAGTCTCTCTCAGTCAGTCAGTCAGTCTCGGTCAGTCAGTCAGTCAGTCATTCAGTCAGTCAGTCAGTCAGGCAGTCAGTCAGTCGGTCAGCCTTATTCAGTCAGTCTGTCAGTCAGTCAGTCAGTCAGCCTTATTCAGTCAGTCTGTCAGTCATCCTTATTCAGTCAGTCTGTCAGTCAGTCAGTCGGTCAGTCCTGTCCAGTCAGTTAGTCAGTCAAGCAGTCAGTCAGGTAGTCAAGCAGTCAGTCAGTCAGTGTCAGTCAGTCATTTAGTCATTCAGTCAGTCAGTGAAATAGCCAGTCAGAGAGTCAAGCAGTCAGTCAGTCAGTCTCAGTCAGTCAGTCAGTCAGTCAGTCAGTCAGTCCAGTCTCAGTCAGTCAGGCAGTTAGTCAGTCAGTCTCGGTCAGTCAGTGAGTCAGTCAGTCAGTATCAGTCAGTCAGTGAGTCAGTCTGTCAGTCAGGCAGTATCAGTCAGGCAGTAAGACTCCGCTCGACAGAACTCCGATAGCCTAATGGCTAGACCGCTGGTCTTCCAAGCGAGTGGCCTGGGTTCGAGTCCCAGCCGGAGCGAATATCTTCAATGTATATATTTCTTTTCTAATTTGAAAATTCTTTTTTTTTTCAATTTCTTTCCTTTGCAATTATTGATTATTTATGTAGGGAAGAAAATTCTGAGTCAGTTTAATTTTTCGACACGAAGATTTCAAAGTGTTTAAGTAAACAATTACCAAGGTGCATTTTTTGTTTTTATTATATTTAAAACTCCCACCGACAGAGCTCCCATAGACTAATGGCTAGAGTGTTAGGCTTCCAAGCGAGTGGCCCTGGGTTCGAGTCCCAGCCTGAACGAAAATCTTCAATGTATACTTTTAGTTTCTAATTTGAAATTTCTTCTTCTTTTTTTTTAAATTTTTCTCTTTTGCGAATATTGATTATTTATGTAGGGAGAAAAATTCTGAGTCAATTTAATTATTCGACCTGTAAATTTCAAAGTATTTGAATCAATAATTACCAAGGTGCATTTTTTGTTTTTATTATATTTAAGACTTCCATCGACAGAGCTCCGATAGCCTAATGGCTAGACCGTTGGGTTCCTAGCGCGTGGTACTGGGTTCGAGTCCCGGCCGGAAAGGAAATCTTAAATGCACATATTTTTTTCTAATTTTATAATTCTTTTTTTTTTATTTTTCCCTTTTGCGAAGTCAGTCAGTCAGTCTGACAGTCAATCAGTCAAGCACTCAGTCATTCAGTCTCAGTCAGTCAGTCCAGTCAGTCAGTCACTCAGTCAGTCAGTTAGTCCTTCAGCCAGTCAGTCAAGCAGTCAGTCATTTAGTCTCAGTCAGTCAGTCATTCAGTCAGTCAGTCAGTCAGGCAGTCAGTCAGTCAGTCAGTCGGTCAGTCCTGTGCAGTCAGTTAGTCACTAAAGCAGTCAGTCAGTCTCAGTCAGTCAGTCAGTCAGTCAGTCCAGTCCAGTCTCAGTCAGTCAGTCAGTCAGTCTCGGTCAGTCAGTCAGTCAGCCTTATTCAGTCAGTCTGTCAGTCATCCTTATTCAGTCAGTCAGGCAGTCAGTCACTCAGCCTCATTCAGTCATTCTGTCAGTCAGTCAGTCAGTTAGTCATTCAGTCAGTCAGTCTCAGTCAGTCAGTCAGTCTGTCAGTCGGTCAGTCCAGACCAGTCAGTCAGTCAAGCAGTCAGTCATTCAGTCTCAGTCAGACGGTCAGTCAGTCCAATCAGTCAGTCACTCAGTCAGTTAGGCAGTCAGTCAGTCAGTCTCAGTCAGTCAGTTAGTCATTCAGCCAGTCAGTCATTTAGTCTCAGTCAGTCAGTCAGTCAGTCCAGTCCAGTCTCAGTCAGTCAGGCAGTCAGTCAGTCAGTCTCGGTCAATCAGTGAGTCAGTCAGTCAATCAGTATCAGTCAGTCAGTCAGTATCAGTTAGTCATTCAGTCAGTCTGTCAGTCAGGCAGTCTCAGTCAGGCAGTAAGGCTCCGACCGACAGAACTCCGATAGCCTAATGGCTAGACCGCTGGTCTTCCAAGCGAGTGGCCTGGGTTCGAGTCCCAGCCGGAACGAATATCTTTAATGTATATATTTCTTTTCTAATTTGAAAATTCTTTTTTTTTTCAATTTCTTTCCTTTGCAATTATTGATTATTTATGTAGGGAAGAAAATTCTGAGTCAGTTTAATTTTTCGACACGAAGATTTCAAAGTGTTTAAATAAACAATTACCAAGGTGCATTTTTTGTTTTTATTATATTTAAAACTCCCACCGACAGAGCTCCCATAGACTAATGGCTAGAGTGTTAGGCTTCCAAGCGAGTGGCCCTGGGTTCGAGTCCCAGCCTGAACGAAAATCTTCAATGTGTACTTTTAGTTTCAAATTTGAAATTTCTTCTTCTTTTTTTTTTAATTTTTCTCTTTTGCGAATATTGATTATTTATGTAGGGAGAAAAATTCTGAGTCAGTTTAATTATTCGACCTGTAAATTTCAAAGTGTTTGAATCAATAATTACCAAGGTGCATTTTTTGTTTTTATTATATTTAAGACTTCCATCGACAGAGCTCCGATAGCCTAATGGCTAGACCGTTGGGTTCCAAGCGCGTGGTACTGGGTTCGAGTCCCGGCCGGAACGAAAATCTTCCATGTATAAATTTCTCTTCTAATTTGAAGATTCTTTTTTTTTCAATTTCTTTCTTTTGCAAATATGGATTATTTATGTACGGAAGAAAATTCTGAGTCAGTTTAATCATTCGACCTTTAGATTTCAAAGATTTTAGATCAATAATTACTAAGGTGCATTTTTTGTTTTTATTATAATTAAGACACCGATCAACAGAGATCCGATAGTATATTGGCGAGAGCGTTGGGCTTCCATGAGTGTCGCCCTGGGTTCAAATCCCAGCCGGAAAGGAAATCTGAAATGCAAATATTTTTTTCTAATTTTATATTTCTTTTTTTTTTATTTTTCCCTTTTGCGAAGTCAGTCAGTCAGTCTGACAGTCAATCACTCAAGCACTCAGTCACTCAGTCTCAGTCAGTCAGTCCAGTCAGTCAGTCACTCAGTCAGTTAGTTAGTCCTTCAGCCAGTCAGTCAAGCAGTCAGTCATTTAGTCTCAGTCAGTCAGTCATTCAGTCAGTCAGTCAGTCAGTCAGTCAGTCGGTCAGTCCTGTGCAGTCAGTTAGTCACTAAAGCAGTCAGTCAGTCTCAGTCAGTCAGTCAGTCAGTCAGTCAGTCAGTCCAGTCTCTCTCAGTCAGTCAGTCAGTCTCGGTCAGTCAGTCAGTCAGTCATTCAGTCAGTCAGTCAGTCAGGCAGTCAGTCAGTCGGTCAGCCTTATTCAGTCAGTCTGTCAGTCAGTCAGTCAGTCAGCCTTATTCAGTCAGTCTGTCAGTCATCCTTATTCAGTCAGTCTGTCAGTCAGTCAGTCGGTCAGTCCTGTCCAGTCAGTTAGTCAGTCAAGCAGTCAGTCAGGTAGTCAAGCAGTCAGTCAGTCAGTGTCAGTCAGTCATTTAGTCATTCAGTCAGTCAGTGAAATAGCCAGTCAGAGAGTCAAGCAGTCAGTCAGTTAGTCAGTCAGTCAGTCAGTTAGTCAGTCAGTCAGTCAGTCAGTCAGTCAGTCCAGTCTCAGTCAGTCAGGCAGTTAGTCAGTCAGTCTCGGTCAGGCAGTTAGTCAGTCAGTCTCGGTCAGTCAGTGAGTCAGTCAGTCAGTATCAGTCAGTCAGTGAGTCAGTCTGTCAGTCAGGCAGTATCAGTCAGGCAGTAAGACTCCGCTCGACAGAACTCCGATAGCCTAATGGCTAGACCGCTGGTCTTCCAAGCGAGTGGCCTGGGTTCGAGTCCCAGCCGGAGCGAATATCTTCAATGTATATATTTCTTTTCTAATTTGAAAATTCTTTTTTTTTTCAATTTCTTTCCTTTGCAATTATTGATTATTTATGTAGGGAAGAAAATTCTGAGTCAGTTTAATTTTTCGACACAAAGATTTCAAAGTGTTTAAATAAACAATTACCAAGGTGCATTTTTTGTTTTTATTATATTTAAAACTCCCACCGACAGAGCTCCCATAGACTAATGGCTAGAGTGTTAGGCTTCCAAGCGAGTGGTCCTGGGTTCGAGTCCCAGCCTGAACGAAAATCTTCAATGTATACTTTTAGTTTCTAATTTGAAATTTCTTCTTCTTTTTTTTTTTAATTTTTCTCTTTTGCGAATATTGATTATTTATGTAGGGAGAAAAATTCTGAGTCAGTTTAATTATTCGACCTGTAAATTTCAAAGTGTTTGAATCAATAATTACCAAGGTGCATTTTTTGTTTTTATTATATTTAAGACTTCCATCGACAGAGCTCCGATAGCCTAATGGCTAGACCGTTGGGTTCCTAGCGCGTGGTACTGGGTTCGAGTCCCGGCCGGAAAGGAAATCTTAAATGCAAATATTTTTTTCTAATTTTATAATTCTTTTTTTTTTATTTTTCCCTTTTGCGAAGTCAGTCAGTCAGTCTGACAGTCAATCAGTCAAGCACTCAGTCATTCAGTCTCAGTCAGTCAGTCCAGTCAGTCAGTCACTCAGTCAGTCAGTTAGTCCTTCAGCCAGTCAGTCAAGCAGTCAGTCATTTAGTCTCAGTCAGTCAGTCAGGCAGTCAGTCAGTCAGTCAGGCAGTCAGTCAGGCAGTCAGTCAGTCAGTCAGTCGGTCAGTCCTGTGCAGTCAGTTAGTCACTAAAGCAGTCAGTCAGTCTCAGTCAGTCAGTCAGTCAGTCAGTCCAGTCCAGTCTCAGTCAGTCAGTCAGTCAGTCTCGGTCAGTCAGTCATTCAGTCATTCAGTCAGTCAGTCAGTCAGTCAGGCAGTCAGTCAGTCGGTCAGCCTTATTCAGTCAGTCTGTCAGTCAGTCAGTCAGTCAGCCTTATTCAGTCAGTCTGTCAGTCATCCTTATTCAGTCAGTCTGTCAGTCAGTCAGTCGGTCAGTCCTGTCCAGTCAGTTAGTCAGTCAAGCAGTCAGTCAGGTAGTCAAGCAGTTAGTCAGTCAGTGTCAGTCAGTCATTTAGTCATTCAGTCAGTCAGTGAAATAGCCAGTCAGAGAGTCAAGCAGTCAGTCAGTCAGTCTCAGTCAGTCAGTTAGTCAGTCAGTCAGTCAGTCAGTCAGTCAGTCCAGTCTCAGTTAGTCAGTCAGTCTCGGTCAGTCAGTGAGTCAGTCAGTCAGTATCAGTCAGTCAGTGAGTCAGTCTGTCAGTCAGGCAGTATCAGTCAGGCAGTAAGACTCCGCTCGACAGAACTCCGATAGCCTAATGGCTAGACCGCTGGTCTTCCAAGCGAGTGGCCTGGGTTCGAGTCCCAGCCGGAGCGAATATTTTCAATGTATATATTTCTTTTCTAATTTGAAAATTCTTTTTTTTTTCAATTTCTTTCCTTTGCAATTATTGATTATTTATGTAGGGAAGAAAATTCTGAGTCAGTTTAATTTTTCGACACGGAGATTTCAAAGTGTTTAAATAAACAATTACCAAGGTGCATTTTTTGTTTTTATTATATTTAAAACTCCCACCGACAGAGCTCCTATAGACTAATGGCTAGAGTGTTAGGCTTCCAAGCGAGTGGCCCTGGGTTCGAGTCCCAGCCTGAACGAAAATCTTCAATGTATACTTTTAGTTTCTAATTTGAAATTTCTTCTTCTTTTTTTTTTTAATTTTTCTCTTTTGCGAATATTGATTATTTATGTAGGGAGAAAAATTCTGAGTCAGTTTAATTATTCGACCTGTAAATTTCAAAGTGTTTGAATCAATAATTACCAAGGTGCATTTTTTGTTTTTATTATATTTAAGACTTCCATCGACAGAGCTCCGATAGCCTAATGGCTAGACCGTTGGGTTCCTAGCGCGTGGTACTGGGTTCGAGTCCCGGCCGGAAAGGAAATCTTAAATGCAAATATTTTTTTCTAATTTTATAATTCTTTTTTTTTATTTTTCCCTTTTGCGAAGTCAGTCAGTCAGTCTGACAGTTAATCAGTCAAGCACTCAGTCATTCAGTCTCAGTCAGTCAGTCCAGTCAGTCAGTCACTCAGTCAGTCAGTTAGTCCTTCAGCCAGTCAGTCAAGCAGTCAGTCATTTAGTCTCAGTCAGTCAGTCATTCAGTCAGTCAGTCAGTCAGGCAGTAAGTCAGTCAGTCAGTCGGTCAGTCCTGTGCAGTCAGTTAGTCACTAAAGCAGTCAGTCAGTCTCAGTCAGTCAGTCAGTCCAGTCCAGTCTCAGTCAGTCAGTCAGTCAGTCTCGGTCAGTCAGTCAGTCAGCCTTATTCAGTCAGTCTGTCAGTCATCCTTATTCAGTCAGTCAGGCAGTCAGTCACTCAGCCTCATTCAGTCATTCTGTCAGTCAGTCAGTCAGTTAGTCATTCAGTCAGTCAGTCTCAGTCAGTCAGTCAGTCTGTCAGTCGGTCAGTCCAGACCAGTCAGTCAGTCAAGCAGTCAGTCATTCAGTCTCAGTCAGACGGTCAGTCAGTCCAATCAGTCAGTCACTCAGTCAGTTAGGCAGTCAGTCAGTCAGTCTCAGTCAGTCAGTTAGTCATTCAGCCAGTCAGTCAAGCAGTCAGTCATTTAGTCTCAGTCAGTCAGTCAGTCAGTCCAGTCCAGTCTCAGTCAGTCAGGCAGTCAGTCAGTCAGTCTCGGTCAGTCAGTCAGTCTCGGTCAATCAGTGAGTCAGTCAGTCAATCAGTATCAGTCAGTCAGTCAGTATCAGTTAGTCATTCAGTCAGTCTGTCAGTCAGGCAGTCTCAGTCAGGCAGTAAGGCTCCGACCGTCAGAACTCCGATAGCCTAATGGCTAGACCGCTGGTCTTCCAAGCGAGTGGCCTGGGTTCGAGTCCCAGCCGGAACGAATATCTTCAATGTATATATTTCTTTTCTAATTTGAAAATTCTTTTTTTTTTCAATTTCTTTCCTTTGCAATTATTGATTATTTATGTAGGGAAGAAAATTCTGAGTCAGTTTAATTTTTCGACACGAAGATTTCAAAGTGTTTAAATAAACAATTACCAAGGTGCATTTTTTGTTTTTATTATATTTAAAACTCCCACCGACAGAGCTCCCATAGACTAATGGCTAGAGTGTTAGGCTTCCAAGCGAGTGGCCCTGGGTTCGAGTCCCAGCCTGAACGAAAATCTTCAATGTATACTTTTAGTTTCTAATTTGAAATTTCTTCTTCTTTTTTTTTTAATTTTTCTCTTTTGCGAATATTGATTATTTATGTAGGGAGAAAAATTCTGAGTCAGTTTAATTATTCGACCTGTAAATTTCAAAGTGTTTGAATCAATAATTACCAAGGTGCATTTTTTGTTTTTATTATATTTAAGACTTCCATCGACAGAGCTCCGATAGCCTAATGGCTAGACCGTTGGGTTCCAAGCGCGTGGTACTGGGTTCGAGTCCCGGCCGGAACGAAAATCTTCCATGTATAAATTTCTCTTCTAATTTGAAGATTCTTTTTTTTTTCAATTTCTTTCTTTTGCAAATATGGATTATTTATGTACGGAAGAAAATTCTGAGTCAGTTTAATCATTCGACCTTTAGATTTCAAAGATTTTAGATCAATAATTACTAAGGTGCATTTTTTGTTTTTGTTATAATTAAGACACCGATCAACAGAGATCCGATAGTATATTGGCGAGAGCGTTGGGCTTCCATGAGTGGCGCCCTGGGTTCAAATCCCAGCCGGAAAGGAAATCTTAAATGCAAATATTTTTTTCTAATTTTATAATTCTTTTCTTTTTATTTTTCCCTTTTGCGAAGTCAGTCAGTCAGTCTGACAGTCAATCAGTCAAGCACTCAGTCATTCAGTCTCAGTCAGTCAGTCCAGTCAGTCAGTCACTCAGTCAGTCAGTTAGTCCTTCAGCCAGTCAGTCAAGCAGTCAGTCATTTAGTCTCAGTCAATCAGTCATTCAGTCAGTCAGTCAGTCAGTCAGTCGGTCAGTCCTGTGCAGTCAGTTAGTCACTAAAGCAGTCAGTCAGTCTCAGTCAGTCAGTCAGTCAGTCAGTCAGTCCAGTCTCTCTCAGTCAGTCAGTCAGTCTCGGTCAGTCAGTCAGTCAGTCTTTCAGTCAGTCAGTCAGTCAGGCAGTCAGTCAGTCGGTCAGCCTTATTCAGTCAGTCTGTCAGTCAGTCAGTCAGTCAGCCTTATTCAGTCAGTCTGTCAGTCATCCTTATTCAGTCAGTCTGTCAGTCAGTCAGTCGGTCAGTCCTGTCCAGTCAGTTAGTCAGTCAAGCAGTCAGTCAGGTAGTCAAGCAGTCAGTCAGTCAGTGTCAGTCAGTCATTTAGTCATTCAGTCAGTCAGTGAAATAGCCAGTCAGAGAGTCAAGCAGTGAGTCAGTCAGTCAGTTAGTCAGTCAGTCAGTCAGTCCAGTCTCAGTCAGTCAGGCAGTTAGTCAGTCAGTCTCGGTCAGTCAGTGAGTCAGTCAGTCAGTATCAGTCAGTCAGTGAGTCAGTCTGTCAGTCAGGCAGTATCAGTCAGGCAGTAAGACTCCGCTCGACAGAACTCCGATAGCCTAATGGCTAGACCGCTGGTCTTCCAAGCGAGTGGCCTGGGTTCGAGTCCCAGCCGGAGCGAATATCTTCAATGTATATATTTCTTTTCTAATTTGAAAATTCTTTTTTTTTCAATTTCTTTCCTTTGCAATTATTGATTATTTATGTAGGGAAGAAAATTCTGAGTCAGTTTAATTTTTCGACACGAAGATTTCAAAGTGTTTAAATAAATAATGACCAAGGTGCATTTTTTGTTTTTATTATATTTAAAACTCCCACCGACAGAGCTCCCATAGACTAATGGCTAGAGTGTTAGGCTTCCAAGCGAGTGGCCCTGGGTTCGAGTCCCAGCCTGAACGAAAATCTTCAATGTATACTTTTAGTTTCTAATTTGAAATTTCTTCTTCTTTTTTTTTAAATTTTTCTCTTTTGCGAATATTGATTATTTATGTAGGGAGAAAAATTCTGAGTCAGTTTAATTATTCGACCTGTAAATTTCAAAGTGTTTGAATCAATAATTACCAAGGTGCATTTTTTGTTTTTATTATATTTAAGACTTCCATCGACAGAGCTCCGATAGCCTAATGGCTAGACCGTTGGGTTCCTAGCGCGTGGTACTGGGTTCGAGTCCCGGCCGGAAAGGAAATCTTAAATGCAAATATTTTTTTCTAATTTTATAATTCTTTTTTTTTATTTTTCCCTTTTGCGAAGTCAGTCAGTCAGTCTGACAGTCAATCAGTCAAGCACTCAGTCATTCAGTCTCAGTCAGTCAGTCCAGTCAGTCAGTCACTCAGTCAGTCAGTTAGTCCTTCAGCCAGTCAGTCAAGCAGTCAGTCATTTAGTCTCAGTCAGTCAGTCATTCAGTCAGTCAGTCAGTCATTCAGTCAGTCAGTCAGTCAGTCGGTCAGTCCTGTGCAGTCAGTTAGTCACTAAAGCAGTCAGTCAGTCTCAGTCAGTCAGTCAGTCAGTCAGTCCAGTCCAGTCTCAGTCAGTCAGTCAGTCAGTCTCGGTCAGTCAGTCAGTCAGCCTTATTCAGTCAGTCTGTCAGTCATCCTTATTCAGTCAGTCAGGCAGTCAGTCACTCAGCCTCATTCAGTCATTCTGTCAGTCAGTCAGTCAGTTAGTCATTCAGTCAGTCAGTCTCAGTCAGTCAGTCAGTCTGTCAGTCGGTCAGTCCAGACCAGTCAGTCAGTCAAGCAGTCAGTCATTCAGTCTCAGTCAGACGGTCAGTCAGTCCAATCAGTCAGTCACTCAGTCAGTTAGGCAGTCAGTCAGTCAGTCTCAGTCAGTCAGTTAGTCATTCAGCCAGTCAGTCAAGCAGTCAGTCATTTAGTCTCAGTCAGTCAGTCAGTCAGTCCAGTCCAGTCTCAGTCAGTCAGGCAGTCAGTCAGTCAGTCTCGGTCAGTCAGTCAGTCTCGGTCAATCAGTGAGTCAGTCAGTCAATCAGTATCAGTCAGTCAGTCAGTATCAGTTAGTCATTCAGTCAGTCTGTCAGTCAGGCAGTCTCAGTCAGGCAGTAAGGCTCCGACCGACAGAACTCCGATAGCCTAATGGCTAGACCGCTGGTCTTCCAAGCGAGTGGCCTATGTTCGAGTCCCAGCCGGAACGAATATCTTCAATGTATATATTTCTTTTCTAATTTGAAAATTCTTTTTTTTTTCAATTTCTTTCCTTTGCAATTATTGATTATTTATGTAGGGAAGAAAATTCTGAGTCAGTTTAATCATTCGACCTTTAGATTTCAAAGATTTTAGATCAATAATTACTAAGGTGCATTTTTTGTTTTTATTATAATTAAGACACCGATCAACAGAGATCCGATAGTATATTGGCGAGAGCGTTGGGCTTCCATGAGTGTCGCCCTGGGTTCAAATCCCAGCCGGAAAGGAAATCTTAAATGCAAATATTTTTTTCTAATTTTATAATTCTTTTTTTTTTATTTTTCCCTTTTGCGAAGTCAGTCAGTCAGTCTGACAGTCAATCAGTCAAGCACTCAGTCATTCAGTCTCAGTCAGTCAGTCCAGTCAGTCAGTCACTCAGTCAGTCAGTTAGTCCTTCAGCCAGTCAGTCAAGCAGTCAGTCATTTAGTCTCAGTCAGTCAGTCATTCAGTCAGTCAGTCAGTCAGTCAGTCAGTCAGTCAGTCAGTCGGTCAGTCCTGTGCAGTCAGTTAGTCACTAAAGCAGTCAGTCAGTCTCAGTCAGTCAGTCAGTCAGTCAGTCAGTCCAGTCTCTCTCAGTCAGTCAGTCAGTCTCGGTCAGTCAGTCAGTCAGTCATTCAGTCAGTCAGTCAGTCAGGCAGTCAGTCAGTCGGTCAGCCTTATTCAGTCAGTCTGTCAGTCATCCTTATTCAGTCAGTCTGTCAGTCAGTCAGTCGGTCAGTCCTGTCCAGTCAGTTAGTCAGTCAAGCAGTCAGTCAGGTAGTCAAGCAGTCAGTCAGTCAGTGTCAGTCAGTCATTTAGTCATTCAGTCAGTCAGTGAAATAGCCAGTCAGAGAGTCAAGCAGTGAGTCAGTCAGTTAGTCAGTCAGTCAGTCAGTCCAGTCTCAGTCAGTCAGGCAGTTAGTCAGTCAGTCTCGGTCAGTCAGTCTGTCAGTCAGGCAGTATCAGTCAGGCAGTAAGACTCCGCTCGACAGAACTCCGATAGCCTAATGGCTAGACCGCTGGTCTTCCAAGCGAGTGGCCTGGGTTCGAGTCCCAGCCGGAGCGAATATCTTCAATGTATATATTTCTTTTCTAATTTGAAAATTCTTTTTTTTTCAATTTCTTTCCTTTGCAATTATTGATTATTTATGTAGGGAAGAAAATTCTGAGTCAGTTTAATTTTTCGACACGAAGATTTCAAAGTGTTTAAATAAATAATGACCAAGGTGCATTTTTTGTTTTTATTATATTTAAAACTCCCACCGACAGAGCTCCCATAGACTAATGGCTAGAGTGTTAGGCTTCCAAGCGAGTGGCCCTGGGTTCGAGTCCCAGCCTGAACGAAAATCTTCAATGTATACTTTTAGTTTCTAATTTGAAATTTCTTCTTCTTTTTTTTTAAATTTTTCTCTTTTGCGAATATTGATTATTTATGTAGGGAGAAAAATTCTGAGTCAGTTTAATTATTCGACCTGTAAATTTCAAAGTGTTTGAATCAATAATTACCAAGGTGCATTTTTTGTTTTTATTATATTTAAGACTTCCATCGACAGAGCTCCGATAGCCTAATGGCTAGACCGTTGGGTTCCTAGCGCGTGGTACTGGGTTCGAGTCCCGGCCGGAAAGGAAATCTTAAATGCAAATATTTTTTTCTAATTTTATAATTCTTTTTTTTTATTTTTCCCTTTTGCGAAGTCAGTCAGTCAGTCTGACAGTCAATCAGTCAAGCACTCAGTCATTCAGTCTCAGTCAGTCAGTCCAGTCAGTCAGTCACTCAGTCAGTCAGTTAGTCCTTCAGCCAGTCAGTCAAGCAGTCAGTCATTTAGTCTCAGTCAGTCAGTCATTCAGTCAGTCAGTCAGTCAGGCAGTCAGTCAGTCAGTCAGTCGGTCAGTCCTGTGCAGTCAGTTAGTCACTAAAGCAGTCAGTCAGTCTCAGTCAGTCAGTCAGTCAGTCAGTCCAGTCCAGTCTCAGTCAGTCAGTCAGTCAGTCTCGGTCAGTCAGTCAGTCAGCCTTATTCAGTCAGTCTGTCAGTCATCCTTATTCAGTCAGTCAGGCAGTCAGTCACTCAGCCTCATTCAGTCATTCTGTCAGTCAGTCAGTCAGTTAGTCATTCAGTCAGTCAGTCTCAGTCAGTCAGTCAGTCTGTCAGTCGGTCAGTCCAGACCAGTCAGTCAGTCAAGCAGTCAGTCATTCAGTCTCAGTCAGACGGTCAGTCAGTCCAATCAGTCAGTCACTCAGTCAGTTAGGCAGTCAGTCAGTCAGTCTCAGTCAGTCAGTTAGTCATTCAGCCAGTCAGTCAAGCAGTCAGTCATTTAGTCTCAGTCAGTCAGTCAGTCAGTCCAGTCCAGTCTCAGTCAGTCAGGCAGTCAGTCAGTCAGTCTCGGTCAGTCAGTCAGTCTCGGTCAATCAGTGAGTCAGTCAGTCAATCAGTATCAGTCAGTCAGTCAGTATCAGTTAGTCATTCAGTCAGTCTGTCAGTCAGGCAGTCTCAGTCAGGCAGTAAGGCTCCGACCGACAGAACTCCGATAGCCTAATGGCTAGACCGCTGGTCTTCCAAGCGAGTGGCCTATGTTCGAGTCCCAGCCGGAACGAATATCTTCAATGTATATATTTCTTTTCTAATTTGAAAATTCTTTTTTTTTTCAATTTCTTTCCTTTGCAATTATTGATTATTTATGTAGGGAAGAAAATTCTGAGTCAGTTTAATCATTCGACCTTTAGATTTCAAAGATTTTAGATCAATAATTACTAAGGTGCATTTTTTGTTTTTATTATAATTAAGACACCGATCAACAGAGATCCGATAGTATATTGGCGAGAGCGTTGGGCTTCCATGAGTGTCGCCCTGGGTTCAAATCCCAGCCGGAAAGGAAATCTTAAATGCAAATATTTTTTTCTAATTTTATAATTCTTTTTTTTTTATTTTTCCCTTTTGCGAAGTCAGTCAGTCAGTCTGACAGTCAATCAGTCAAGCACTCAGTCATTCAGTCTCAGTCAGTCAGTCCAGTCAGTCAGTCACTCAGTCAGTCAGTTAGTCCTTCAGCCAGTCAGTCAAGCAGTCAGTCATTTAGTCTCAGTCAGTCAGTCATTCAGTCAGTCAGTCAGTCAGTCAGTCAGTCAGTCAGTCAGTCGGTCAGTCCTGTGCAGTCAGTTAGTCACTAAAGCAGTCAGTCAGTCTCAGTCAGTCAGTCAGTCAGTCAGTCAGTCCAGTCTCTCTCAGTCAGTCAGTCAGTCTCGGTCAGTCAGTCAGTCAGTCATTCAGTCAGTCAGTCAGTCAGGCAGTCAGTCAGTCGGTCAGCCTTATTCAGTCAGTCTGTCAGTCATCCTTATTCAGTCAGTCTGTCAGTCAGTCAGTCGGTCAGTCCTGTCCAGTCAGTTAGTCAGTCAAGCAGTCAGTCAGGTAGTCAAGCAGTCAGTCAGTCAGTGTCAGTCAGTCATTTAGTCATTCAGTCAGTCAGTGAAATAGCCAGTCAGAGAGTCAAGCAGTGAGTCAGTCAGTTAGTCAGTCAGTCAGTCAGTCCAGTCTCAGTCAGTCAGGCAGTTAGTCAGTCAGTCTCGGTCAGTCAGTGAGTCAGTCAGTCAGTATCAGTCAGTCAGTGAGTCAGTCTGTCAGTCAGGCAGTATCAGTCAGGCAGTAAGACTCCGCTCGACAGAACTCCGATAGCCTAATGGCAAGACCGCTGGTCTTCCAAGCGAGTGGCCTGGGTTCGAGTCCCAGCCGGAGCGAATATCTTCAATGTATATATTTCTTTTCTAATTTGAAAATTCTTTTTTTTTTCAATTTCTTTCCTTTGCAATTATTGATTATTTATGTAGGGAAGAAAATTCTGAGTCAGTTTAATTTTTCGACACGAAGATTTCAAAGTGTTTAAATAAACAATTACCAAGGTGCATTTTTTGTTTTTATTATATTTAAAACTCCCACCGACAGGCCTCCCATAGACTAATGGCTAGTGTGTTAGGCTTCCAAGCGAGTGGCCCTGGGTTCGAGTCCCAGCCTGAACGAAAATCTTCAATGTATACTTTTAGTTTCTAATTTGAAATTTCTTCTTCTTTTTTTTTTTAATTTTTCTCTTTTGCGAATATTGATTATTTATGTAGGGAGAAAAATTCTGAGTCAGTTTAATTATTCGACCTGTAAATTTCAAAGTGTTTGAATCAATAATTACCAAGTCAGTGAAGCAGTCAGTCATTTAGTCTCAGTCAGTCAGTCAGTCAGTCCAGTCCAGTCTCAGTCAGTCAGGCAGTCAGTCAGTCAGTCTCGGTCAGTCAGTCAGTCTCGGTCAATCAGTGAGTCAGTCAGTCAATCAGTATCAGTCAGTCAGTCAGTATCAGTTAGTCATTCAGTCAGTCTGTCAGTCAGGCAGTCTCAGTCAGGCAGTAAGGCTCCGACCGACAGAACTCCGATAGCCTAATGGCTAGACCGCTGGTCTTCCAAGCGAGTGGCCTATGTTCGAGTCCCAGCCGGAACGAATATCTTCAATGTATATATTTCTTTTCTAATTTGAAAATTCTTTTTTTTTTCAATTTCTTTCCTTTGCAATTATTGATTATTTATGTAGGGAAGAAAATTCTGAGTCAGTTTAATTTTTCGACACGAAGATTTCAAAGTGTTTAAATAAACAATTACCAAGGTGCATTTTTTGTTTTTATTATATTTAAAACTCCCACCGACAGAGCTCCCATAGACTAATGGCTAGAGTGTTAGGCTTCCAAGCGAGTGGCCCTGGGTTCGAGTTCCAGCCTGAACGAAAATCTTCCATGTATAAATTTCTCTTCTAATTTGAAGATTCTTTTTTTTTTCAATTTCTTTCTTTTGCAAATATGGATTATTTATGTACGGAAGAAAATTCTGAGTCAGTTTAATCATTCGACCTTTAGATTTCAAAGATTTTAGATCAATAATTACTAAGGTGCATTTTTTGTTTTTATTATAATTAAGACACCGATCAACAGAGATCCGATAGTATATTGGCGAGAGCGTTGGGCTTCCATGAGTGTCGCCCTGGGTTCAAATCCCAGCCGGAAAGGAAATCTTAAATGCAAATATTTTTTTCTAATTTTATAATTCTTTTTTTTTTATTTTTCCCTTTTGCGAAGTCAGTCAGTCAGTCTGACAGTCAATCAGTCAAGCACTCAGTCATTCAGTCTCAGTCAGTCAGTCCAGTCAGTCAGTCACTCAGTCAGTCAGTTAGTCCTTCAGCCAGTCAGTCAAGCAGTCAGTCATTTAGTCTCAGTCAGTCAGTCATTCAGTCAGTCAGTCAGTCAGTCAGTCAGTCAGTCAGTCGGTCAGTCCTGTGCAGTCAGTTAGTCACTAAAGCAGTCAGTCAGTCTCAGTCAGTCAGTCAGTCCAGTCTCTCTCAGTCAGTCAGTCAGTCTCGGTCAGTCAGTCAGTCAGTCATTCAGTCAGTCAGGCAGTCAGTCAGTCGGTCAGCCTTATTCAGTCAGTCTGTCAGTCAGTCAGTCAGTCAGTCTTATTCAGTCAGTCTGTCAGTCATCCTTATTCAGTCAGTCTGTCAGTCAGTCAGTCGGTCAGTCCTGTCCAGTCAGTTAGTCAGTCAAGCAGTCAGTCAGGTAGTCAAGCAGTCAGTCAGTCAGTGTCAGTCAGTCATTTAGTCATTCAGTCAGTCAGTGAAATAGCCAGTCAGAGAGTCAAGCAGTGAGTCAGTCAGTCTCAGTCAGTCAGTTAGTCAGTCAGTCCAGTCTCAGTCAGTCAGGCAGTTAGTCAGTCAGTCTCGGTCAGTCAGTGAGTCAGTCAGTCAGTATCAGTCAGTCAGTGAGTCAGTCTGTCAGTCAGGCAGTATCAGTCAGGCAGTAAGACTCCGCTCGACAGAACTCCGATAGCCTAATGGCTAGACCGCTGGTCTTCCAAGCGAGTGGCCTGGGTTCGAGTCCCAGCCGGAGCGAATATCTTCAATGTATATATTTCTTTTCTAATTTGAAAATTCTTTTTTTTTTCAATTTCTTTCCTTTGCAATTATTGATTATTTATGTAGGGAAGAAAATTCTGAGTCAGTTTAATTTTTCGACACGAAGATTTCAAAGTGTTTAAATAAACAATTACCAAGGTGCATTTTTTGTTTTTATTATATTTAAAACTCCCACCGACAGAGCTCCCATAGACTAATGGCTAGAGTGTTAGGCTTCCAAGCGAGTGGCCCTGGGTTCGAGTCCCAGCCTGAACGAAAATCTTCAATGTATACTTTTAGTTTCTAATTTGAAATTTCTTCTTTTTTTTTTTTTAATTTTTCTCTTTTGCGAATATTGATTATTTATGTAGGGAGAAAAATTCTGAGTCAGTTTAATTATTCGACCTGTAAATTTCAAAGTGTTTGAATCAATAATTACCAAGGTGCATTTTTTGTTTTTATTATATTTAAGACTTCCATCGACAGAGCTCCGATAGCCTAATGGCTAGACCGTTGGGTTCCTAGCGCGTGGTACTGGGTTCGAGTCCCGGCCGGAAAGGAAATCTTAAATGCAAATATTTTTTTCTAATTTTATAATTCTTTTTTTTTTATTTTTCCCTTTTGCGAAGTCAGTCAGTCAGTCTGACAGTCAATCAGTCAAGCACTCAGTCATTCAGTCTCAGTCAGTCAGTCCAGTCAGTCAGTCACTCAGTCAGTCAGTTAGTCCTTCAGCCAGTCAGTCAAGCAGTCAGTCATTTAGTCTCAGTCAGTCAGTCATTCAGTCAGTCAGTCAGTCAGGCAGTCAGTCAGTCAGTCAGTCGGTCAGTCCTGTGCAGTCAGTTAGTCACTAAAGCAGTCAGTCAGTCAGTCAGTCAGTCCAGTCCAGTCTCAGTCAGTCAGTCAGTCAGTCTCGGTCAGTCAGTCATTCAGTCATTCAGTCAGTCAGTCAGTCAGGCAGTCAGTCAGTCGGTCAGCCTTATTCAGTCAGTCTGTCAGTCAGTCAGTCAGCCTTATTCAGTCAGTCTGTCAGTCATCCTTATTCAGTCAGTCTGTCAGTCAGTCAGTCGGTCAGTCCTGTCCAGTCAGTTAGTCAGTCAAGCAGTCAGTCAGGTAGTCAAGCAGTCAGTCAGTCAGTGTCAGTCAGTCATTTAGTCATTCAGTCAGTCAGTGAAATAGCCAGTCAGAGAGTCAAGCAGTCAGTCAGTCAGTCTCAGTCAGTCAGTTAGTCAGTCAGTCAGTCAGTCAGTCAGTCAGTCCAGTCTCAGTCAGTCAGGCAGTTAGTCAGTCAGTCTCGGTCAGTCAGTGAGTCAGTCAGTCAGTATCAGTCAGTCAGTGAGTCAGTCTGTCAGTCAGGCAGTATCAGTCAGGCAGTAAGACTCCGCTCGACAGAACTCCGAAAGCCTAATGGCTAGACCGCTGGTCTTCCAAGCGAGTGGCCTGGGTTCGAGTCCCAGCCGGAGCGAATATCTTCAATGTATATATTTCTTTTCTAATTTGAAAATTCTTTTTTTTTTCAATTTCTTTCCTTTGCAATTATTGATTATTTATGTAGGGAAGAAAATTCTGAGTCAGTTTAATTTTTCGACACGAAGATTTCAAAGTGTTTAAATAAACAATTACCAAGGTGCATTTTTTGTTTTTATTATATTTAAAACTCCCACCGACAGAGCTCCCATAGACTAATGGCTAGAGTGTTAGGCTTCCAAGCGAGTGGCCATGGGTTCGAGTCCCAGCCTGAACGAAAATCTTCAATGTATACTTTTAGTTTCTAATTTGAAATTTCTTCTTCTTTTTTTTTAAATTTTTCTCTTTTGCGAATATTGATTATTTATGTAGGGAGAAAAATTCTGAGTCAGTTTAATTATTCGACCTGTAAATTTTCAAAGTGTTTGAATCAATAATTACCAAGGTGCATTTTTTGTTTTTATTATATTTAAGACTTCCATCGACAGAGCTCCGATAGCCTAATGGCTAGACCGTTGGGTTCCTAGCACGTGGTACTGGGTTCGAGTCCCGGCCGGAAAGGAAATCTTAAATGCAAATATTTTTTTCTAATTTTATAATTCTTTTTTTTTTATTTTTCCCTTTTGCGAAGTCAGTCAGTCAGTCTGACAGTCAATCAGTCAAGCACTCAGTCATTCAGTCTCAGTCAGTCAGTCCAGTCAGTCAGTCTTTCAGTCAGTCAGTTAGTCCTTCAGCCAGTCAGTCAAGCAGTCAGTCATTTAGTCTCAGTCAGTCAGTCATTCAGTCAGTCAGTCAGTCAGGCAGTCAGTCAGTCAGTCAGTCGATCAGTCCTGTGCAGTCAGTTAGTCACTAAAGCAGTCAGTCAGTCTCAGTCAGTCAGTCAGTCAGTCAGTCCAGTCCAGTCTCAGTCAGTCAGTCAGTCAGTCTCGGTCAGTCAGTCAGTCAGTCATTCAGTCAGTCAGTCAGTCAGGCAGTCAGTCAGTCGGTCAGCCTTATTCAGTCAGTCTGTCAGTCAGTCAGTCAGTCAGCCTTATTCAGTCAGTCTGTCAGTCATCCTTATTCAGTCAGTCTGTCAGTCAGTCTGTCAGTCAGTCAGTCGGTCAGTCCTGTCCAGTCAGTTAGTCAGTCAAGCAGTCAGTCAGGTAGTCAAGCAGTCAGTCAGTCAGTGTCAGTCAGTCATTTAGTCATTCAGTCAGTCAGTGAAATAGCCAGTCAGATAGTCAAGCAGTCAGTCAGTCAGTCTCAGTCAGTCAGTTAGTCAGTCAGTCAGTCAGTCTCAGTCAGTCAGTTAGTCAGTCAGTCAGTCAGTCAGTCAGTCAGTCCAGTCTCAGTCAGTCAGGCAGTTAGTCAGTCAGTCTCGGTCAGTCAGTGAGTCAGTCAGTCAGTATCAGTCAGTCAGTGAGTCAGTCTGTCAGTCAGGCAGTATCAGTCAGGCAGTAAGACTCCGCTCGACAGAACTCCGATAGCCTAATGGCTAGACCGCTGGTCTTCCAAGCGAGTGGCCTGGGTTCGTGTCCCAGCCGGAGCGAATATCTTCAATGTATATATTTCTTTTCTAATTTGAAAATTCTTTTTTTTTTCAATTTCTTTCCTTTGCAATTATTGATTATTTATGTAGGGAAGAAAATTCTGAGTCAGTTTAATTTTTCGACACGAAGATTTCAAAGTGTTTAAATAAACAATTACCAAGGTGCATTTTTTGTTTTTATTATATTTAAAACTCCCACCGACAGAGCTCCCATAGACTAATGGCTAGAGTGTTAGGCTTCCAAGCGAGTGGCCCTGGGTTCGAGTCCCAGCCTGAACGAAAATCTTCAATGTATACTTTTAGTTTCTAATTTGAAATTTCTTCTTCTTTTTTTTTAATTTTTCTCTTTTGCGAATATTGATTATTTATGTAGGGAGAAAAATTCTGAGTCAGTTTAATTATTCGACCTGTAAATTTCAAAGTGTTTGAATCAATAATTACCAAGGTGCATTTTTTGTTTTTATTATATTTAAGACTTCCATCGACAGAGCTCCGATAGCCTAATGGCTAGACCGTTGGGTTCCTAGCACGTGGTACTGGGTTCGAGTCCCGGCCGGAAAGGAAATCTTAAATGCAAATATTTTTTTCTAATTTTATAATTCTTTTTTTTTTATTTTTCCCTTTTGCGAAGTCAGTCAGTCAGTCTGACAGTCAATCAGTCAAGCACTCAGTCATTCAGTCTCAGTCAGTCAGTCCAGTCAGTCAGTCACTCAGTCAGTCAGTTAGTCCTTCAGCCAGTCAGTCAAGCAGTCAGTCATTTAGTCTCAGTCAGTCAGTCATTCAGTCAGTCAGTCAGTCAGGCAGTCAGTCAGTCAGTCAGTCGGTCAGTCCTGTGCAGTCAGTTAGTCACTAAAGCAGTCAGTCAGTCTCAGTCAGTCAGTCAGTCAGTCAGTCCAGTCCAGTCTCAGTCAGTCAGTCAGTCAGTCTCGGTCAGTCAGTCAGTCAGTCATTCAGTCAGTCAGTCAGTCAGGCAGTCAGTCAGTCGGTCAGCCTTATTCAGTCAGTCTGTCAGTCAGTCAGTCAGTCAGCCTTATTCAGTCAGTCTGTCAGTCATCCTTATTCAGTCAGTCTGTCAGTCAGTCTGTCAGTCAGTCAGTCGGTCAGTCCTGTCCAGTCAGTTAGTCAGTCAAGCAGTCAGTCAGGTAGTCAAGCAGTCAGTCAGTCAGTGTCAGTCAGTCATTTAGTCATTCAGTCAGTCAGTGAAATAGCCAGTCAGAGAGTCAAGCAGTCAGTCAGTCAGTCTCAGTCAGTCAGTTAGTCAGTCAGTCAGTCAGTCAGTCAGTCAGTCCAGTCTCAGTCAGTCAGGCAGTTAGTCAGTCAGTCTCGGTCAGTCAGTGAGTCAGTCAGTCAGTATCAGTCAGTCAGTGAGTCAGTCTGTCAGTCAGGCAGTATCAGTCAGGCAGTAAGACTCCGCTCGACAGAACTCCGATAGCCTAATGGCTAGACCGCTGGTCTTCCAAGCGAGTGGCCTGGGTTCGAGTCCCAGCCGGAGCGAATATCTTCTATGTATATATTTCTTTTCTAATTTGAAAATTCTTTTTTTTTTCAATTTCTTTCCTTTGCAATTATTGATTATTTATGTAGGGAAGAAAATTCTGATTCAGTTTAATTTTTCGACACGAAGATTTCAAAGTGTTTAAATAAACAATTACCAAGGTGCATTTTTTGTTTTTATTATATTTAAAACTCCCACCGACAGAGCTCCCATAGACTAATGGCTAGAGTGTTAGGCTTCCAAGCGAGTGGCCCTGGGTTCGAGTCCCAGCCTGAACGAAAATCTTCAATGTATACTTTTAGTTTCTAATTTGAAATTTCTTCTTCTTTTTTTTTTAATTTTTCTCTTTTGCGAATATTGATTATTTATGTAGGGAGAAAAATTCTGAGTCAGTTTAATTATTCGACCTGTAAATTTCAAAGTGTTTGAATCAATAATTACCAAGGTGCATTTTTTGTTTTTATTATATTTAAGACTTCCATCGACAGAGCTCCGATAGCCTACTGGCTAGACCGTTGGGTTCCTAGCGAGTGGTACTGGGTTCGAGTCCCGGCCGGAAAGGAAATCTTAAATGCAAATATTTTTTTCTAATTTTATAATTCTTTTTTTTTTATTTTTCCCTTTTGCGAAGTCAGTCAGTCAGTCTGACAGTCAATCAGTCAAGCACTCAGTCATTCAGTCTCAGTCAGTCACTCCAGTCAGGCAGTCAGTCAGTCAGTCAGTCAGTCAGTCAGTCGGTCAGTCCTGTCCAGTCAGTTAGTCAGTCAAGCAGTCAGTCATTTAGTCTCAGTCAGTCAGTCATTCAGTCAGTCAGTCAGTCAGGCAGTCAGTCAGTCAGTCAGTCGGTCAGTCCTGTGCAGTCAGTTAGTCACTAAAGGAGTCAGTCAGTCTCAGTCAGTCAGCCAGTCAGTCAGTCCAGTCCAGTCTCAGTCAGTCAGTCAGTCAGTCTCGGTCAGTCAGTCAGTCAGCCTTATTCAGTCAGTCTGTCAGTCATCCTTATTCAGTCAGTCAGGCAGTCAGTCACTCAGCCTCATTCAGTCATTCTGTCAGTCAGTCAGTCAGTTAGTCATTCAGTCAGTCAGTCTCAGTCAGTCAGTCTGTCAGTCGGTCAGTCCAGACCAGTCAGTCAGTCAAGCAGTCAGTCATTCAGTCTCAGTCAGACGGTCAGTCAGTCCAATCAGTCAGTCACTCAGTCAGTTAGGCATTCAGTCAGTCAGTCTCAGTCAGTCAGTTAGTCATTCAGCCAGTCAGTCAAGCAGTCAGTCATTTAGTCTCAGTCAGTCAGTCAGTCAGTCCAGTCCAGTCTCAGTCAGTCAGGCAGTCAGTCAGTCAGTCTCGGTCAGTCAGTCAGTCTCGGTCAATCAGTGAGTCAGTCAGTCAATCAGTATCAGTCAGTCAGTCAGTATCAGTTTGTCATTCAGTCAGTCTGTCAGTCAGGCAGTCTCAGTCAGGCAGTAAGGCTCCGACCGACAGAACTCCGATAGCCTAATGGCTAGACCGCTGGTCTTCCAAGCGAGTGGCCTGGGTTCGAGTCCCAGCCGGAACGAATATCTTCAATGTATATATTTCTTTTCTAATTTGAAAATTCTTTTTTTTTTCAATTTCTTTCCTTTGCAATTATTGATTATTTATGTAGGGAAGAAAATTCTGAGTCAGTTTAATTTTTCGACACGAAGATTTCAAAGTGTTTAAATAAACAATTACCAAGGTGCATTTTTTGTTTTTATTATATTTAAAACTCCCACCCACAGAGCTCCCATAGACTAATGGCTAGAGTGTTAGGCTTCCAAGCGAGTGGCCCTGGGTTCGAGTCCCAGCCTGAACGAAAATCTCCAATGTATACTTTTAGTTTCTAATTTGAAATTTCTTCTTCTTTTTTTTTAATTTTTCTCTTTTGCGAATATTGATTATTTATGTAGGGAGAAAAATTCTGAGTCAGTTTAATTATTCGACCTGTAAATTTCAAAGTGTTTGAATCAATAATTACCAAGGTGCATTTTTTGTTTTTATTATATTTAAGACTTCCATCGACAGAGCTCCGATAGCCTAATGGCTAGACCGTTGGGTTCCAAGCGCGTGGTACTGGGTTCGAGTCCCGGCCGGAACGAAAATCTTCCATGTATAAATTTCTCTTCTAATTTGAAGATTCTTTTTTTTTTTTAATTTCTTTCTTTTGCAAATATGGATTATTTATGTACGGAAGAAAATTCTGAGTCAGTTTAATCATTCGACCTTTAGATTTCAAAGATTTTAGATCAATAATTACTAAGGTGCATTTTTTGTTTTTATTATAATTAAGACACCGATCAACAGAGATCCGGTAGTATATTGGCGAGAGCGTTGGGCTTCCATGAGTGTCGCCCTGGGTTCAAATCCCAGCCGGAAAGGAAATCTTAAATGCAAATATTTTTTTCTAATTTTATATTTCTTTTTTTTTTTATTTTTCCCTTTTGCGAAGTCAGTCAGTCAGTCTGACAGTCAATCAGTCAAGCACTCAGTCATTCAGTCTCAGTCAGTCAGTCCAGTCAGTCAGTCACTCAGTCAGTCAGTTAGTCCTTCAGCCAGTCAGTCAAGCAGTCAGTCATTTAGTCTCAGTCAGTCAGTCATTCAGTCAGTCAGTCAGTCAGGCAGTCAGTAAGTCAGTCAGTCGGTCAGTCCTGTGCAGTCAGTTAGTCACTAAAGCAGTCAGTCAGTCTCAGTCAGTCAGTCAGTCAGTCCAGTCCAGTCTCAGTCAGTCAGTCAGTCAGTCTCGGTCAGTCAGTCAGTCAGTCATTCAGTCAGTCAGTCAGTCAGGCAGTCAGTCAGTCGGTCAGCCTTATTCAGTCAGTCTGTCAGTCAGTCAGTCAGTCAGCCTTATTCAGTCAGTCTGTCAGTCATCCTTATTCAGTCAGTCTGTCAGTCAGTCAGTCGGTCAGTCCTGTCCAGTCAGTTAGTCAGTCAAGCAGTCAGTCAGGTAGTCAAGCAGTCAGTCAGTCAGTGTCAGTCAGTCATTTAGTCATTCAGTCAGTCAGTGAAATAGCCAGTCAGAGAGTCAAGCAGTCAGTCAGTCAGTCTCAGTCAGTCAGTCAGTCAGTCTCGGTCAGTCAGTCAGTCAGTCATTCAGTCAGTCAGTCTGTCAGGCAGTCAGTCAGTCGGTCAGCATTATTCAGTCAGTCTGTCAGTCAGTCAGTCAGTCAGCCTTATTCAGTCAGTCTGTCAGTCATCCTTATTCAGTCAGTCTGTCAGTCAGTCAGTCGGTCAGTCCTGTCCAGTCAGTTAGTCAGTCAAGCAGTCAGTCAGGTAGTCAAGCAGTCAGTCAGTCAGTGTCAGTCAGTCATTTAGTCATTCAGTCAGTCAGTGAAATAGCCAGTCAGAGAGTCAAGCAGTCAGTCAGTCAGTCTCGGTCAGTCAGTGAGTCAGTCAGTCAGTATCAGTCAGTCAGTGAGTCAGTCTGTCAGTCAGGCAGTATCAGTCAGGCAGTAAGACTCCGCTCGACAGAACTCCGATAGCCTAATGGCTAGACCGCTGGTCTTCCAAGCGAGTGGCCTGGGTTCGAGTCCCAGCCGGAGCGAATATCTTCAATGTATATATTTCTTTTCTAATTTGAAAATTCTTTTTTTTTCAATTTCTTTCCTTTGCAATTATTGATTATTTATGTAGGGAAGAAAATTCTGAGTCAGTTTAATTTTTCGACACGAAGATTTCAAAGTGTTTAAATAAACAATTACCAAGGTGCATTTTTTGTTTTTATTATATTTAAAACTCCCACCGACAGAGCTCCCATAGACTAATGGCTAGAGTGTTAGGCTTCCGAGCGAGTGGCCCTGGGTTCGAGTCCCAGCCTGAACGAAAATCTTCAATGTATACTTTTAGTTTCTAATTTGAAATTTCTTCTTCTTTTTTTTTTTTAATTTTTCTCTTTTGCGAATATTGATTATTTATGTAGGGAGAAAAATTCTGAGTCAGTTTAATTATTCGACCTGTAAATTTCAAAGTGTTTGAATCAATAATTACCAAGGTGCATTTTTTGTTTTTATTATATTTAAGATTTCCATCGACAGAGCTCCGATAGCCTAATGGCTAGACCGTTGGGTTCCTAGCGCGTGGTACTGGATTCGAGTCCCGGCCGGAAAGGAAATCTTAAATGCAAATATTTTTTTCTAATTTTATAATTCTTTTTTTTTTTATTTTTCCCTTTTGCGAAGTCAGTCAGTCAGTCTGACAGTCAATCAGTCAAGCACTCAGTCATTCAGTCTCAGTCAGTCAGTCCAGTCAGTTAGTCACTCAGTCAGTCAGTTAGTCCTTCAGCCAGTCAGTCAAGCAGTCAGTCATTTAGTCTCAGTCAGTCAGTCATTCAGTCAGTCAGGCAGTCAGGCAGTCAGTCAGTCAGTCAGTCGGTCAGTCCTGTGCAGTCAGTTAGTCACTAAAGCAGTCAGTCAGTCTCAGTCAGTCAGTCAGTCAGTCAGTCCAGTCCAGTGTCAGTCAGTCAGTCAGTCAGTCTCGGTCAGTCAGTCAGTCAGTCAGGCAGTCAGTCAGTCGGTCAGCCTTATTCATTCAGTCTGTCAGTCAGTCAGTCAGTCAGCCTTATTCAGTCAGTCTGTCAGTCATCCTTATTTAGTCAGTCTGTCAGTCAGTCAGTCGGTCAGTCCTGTCCAGTCAGTTAGTCAGTCAAGCAGTCAGTCAGGTAGTCAAGCAGTCAGTCAGTCAGTGTCAGTCAGTCATTTAGTCATTCAGTCAGTCATTGAAATAGCCAGTCAGAGAGTCAAGCAGTCAGTCAGTCAGTCTCAGTCAGTCAGTTAGTCAGTCAGTCAGTCAGTCAGTCAGTCCAGTCTCAGTCAGTCAGGCAGTTAGTCAGTCAGTCTCGGTCAGTCAGTGAGTCAGTCAGTCAGTATCAGTCAGTCAGTGAGTCAGTCTGTCAGTCAGGCAGTATCAGTCAGGCAGTAAGACTCCGCTCGACAGAACTCCTATAGCCTAATGGCTAGACCACTGGTCTTCCAAGCGAGTGGCCTGGGTTCGAGTCCCAGCCGGAGCGAATATCTTCAATGTATATATTTCTTTTCTAATTTGAAAATTCTTTTTTTTTTCAATTTCTTTCCTTTGCAATTATTGATTATTTATGTAGGGAAGAAAATTCTGAGTCAGTTTAATTTTTCGACACGAAGATTTCAAAGTGTTTAAATAAACAATTTCCAAGGTGCATTTTTTGTTTTTATTATATTTAAAACTCCCCCCGACAGAGCTCCCATAGGCTAATGGCTAGAGTGTTAGGCTTCCAAGCGAGTGGCCCTGGGTTCGAGTCCCAGCCTGAACGAAAATCTTCAATGTATACTTTTAGTTTCTAATTTGAAATTTCTTCTTCTTTTTTTTTTAATTTTTCTCTTTTGCGAATATTGATTATTTATGTAGGGAGAAAAATTCTGAGTCAGTTTAATTATTCGACCTGTAAATTTCAAAGTGTTTGAATCAATAATTACCAAGGTGCATTTTTTGTTTTTATTATATTTAAGACTTCCATCGACAGAGCTCCGATAGCCTAATGGCTAGACCGTTGGGTTCCAAGCGCGTGGTACTGGGTTCGAGTCCCGGCCGGAACGAAAATCTTCCATGTATATATTTCTCTTCTAATTTGAAGATTCTTTTTTTTTTCAATTTCTTTCTTTTGCAAATATGGATTATTTATGTACGGAAGAAAATTCTGAGTCAGTTTAATCATTCGACCTTTAGATTTCAAAGATTTTAGATCAATAATTACTAAGGTGCATTTTTTGTTTTTATTATAATTAAGACACCGATGAACAGAGATCCGATAGTATATTGGCGAGAGCGTTGGGCTTCCATGAGTGTCGCCCTGGGTTCAAATCCCAGCCGGAAAGGAAATCTTAAATGCAAATATTTTTTTCTAATTTTATAATTCTTTTTTTTTTATTTTTCCCTTTTGCGAAGTCAGTCAGTCAGTCTGACAGTCAATCAGTCAAGCACTCAGTCATTCAGTCTCAGTCAGTCAGTCCAGTCAGTTAGTCACTCAGTCAGTCAGTTAGTCCTTCAGCCAGTCAGTCAAGCAGTCAGTCATTTAGTCTCAGTCAGTCAGTCATTCAGTCAGTCAGGCAGTCAGGCAGTCAGTCAGTCAGTCAGTCGGTCAGTCCTGTGCAGTCAGTTAGTCACTAAAGCAGTCAGTCAGTCTCAGTCAGTCAGTCAGTCAGTCAGTCCAGTCCAGTCTCAGTCAGTCAGTCAGTCAGTCTCGGTCAGTCAGTCAGTCAGTCAGGCAGTCTGTCAGTCGGTCAGCCTTATTCAGTCAGTCTGTCAGTCAGTCAGTCAGTCAGCCTTATTCAGTTAGTCTGTCAGTCATCCTTATTCAGTCAGTCTGTCAGTCAGTCAGTCGGTCAGTCCTGTCCAGTCAGTTAGTCAGTCAAGCAGTCAGTCAGGTAGTCAAGCAGTCAGTCAGTCAGTGTCAGTCAGTCATTTAGTCATTCAGTCAGTCATTGAAATAGCCAGTCAGAGAGTCAAGCAGTCAGTCAGTCAGTCTCAGTCAGTCAGTTAGTCAGTCAGTCAGTCAGTCAGTCCAGTCTCAGTCAGTCAGGCAGTTAGTCAGTCAGTCTCGGTCAGTCAGTGAGTCAGTCAGTCAGTATCAGTCAGTCAGTGAGTCAGTCTGTCAGTCAGGCAGTATCAGTCAGGCAGTAAGACTCCGCTCGACAGAACTCCTATAGCCTAATGGCTAGACCGCTGGTCTTCCAAGCGAGTGGCCTGGGTTCGAGTCCCAGCCGGAGCGAATATCTTCAATGTATATATTTCTTTTCTAATTTGAAAATTCTTTTTTTTTCAATTTCTTTCCTTTGCAATTATTGATTATTTATGTAGGGAAGAAAATTCTGAGTCAGTTTAATTTTTCGACACGAAGATTTCAAAGTGTTTAAATAAACAATTACCAAGGTGCATTTTTTGTTTTTATTATATTTAAAACTCCCCCCCGACAGAGCTCCCATAGGCTAATGGCTAGAGTGTTAGGCTTCCAAGCGAGTGGCCCTGGGTTCGAGTCCCAGCCTGAACGAAAATCTTCAATGTATACTTTTAGTTTCTAATTTGAAATTTCTTCTTCATTTTTTTTTAATTTTTCTCTTTTGCGAATATTGATTATTTATGTAGGGAGAAAAATTCTGAGTCAGTTTAATTATTCGACCTGTAAATTTCAAAGTGTTTGAATCAATAATTACCAAGGTGCATTTTTTGTTTTTATTATATTTAAGACTTCCATCGACAGAGCTCCGATAGCCTAATGGCTAGACCGTTGGGTTCCAAGCGCGTGGTACTGGGTTCGAGTCCCGGCCGGAACGAAAATCTTCCATGTATATATTTCTCTTCTAACTTGAAGATTCTTTTTTTTTTCAATTTCTTTCTTTTGCAAATATGGATTATTTATGTACGGAAGAAAATTCTGAGTCAGTTTAATCATTCGACCTTTAGATTTCAAAGATTTTAGATCAATAATTACTAAGGTGCATTTTTTGTTTTTATTATAATTAAGACACCGATGAACAGAGATCCGATAGTATATTGGCGAGAGCGTTGGGCTTCCATGAGTGTCGCCCTGGGTTCAAATCCCAGCCGGAAAGGAAATCTTAAATGCAAATATTTTTTTCTAATTTTATAATTCTTTTTTTTTTATTTTTCCCTTTTGCGAAGTCAGTCAGTCAGTCTGACAGTCAATCAGTCAAGCACTCAGTCATTCAGTCTCAGTCAGTCAGTCCAGTCAGTTAGTCACTCAGTCAGTCAGTTAGTCCTTCAGCCAGTCAGTCAAGCAGTCAGTCATTTAGTCTCAGTCAGTCAGTCATTCAGTCAGTCAGGCAGTCAGGCAGTCAGTCAGTCAGTCAGTCGGTCAGTCCTGTGCAGTCAGTTAGTCACTAAAGCAGTCAGTCAGTCTCAGTCAGTCAGTCAGTCAGTCAGTCCAGTCCAGTCTCAGTCAGTCAGTCAGTCAGTCTCGGTCAGTCAGTCAGTCAGTCAGGCAGTCTGTCAGTCGGTCAGCCTTATTCAGTCAGTCTGTCAGTCAGTCAGTCAGTCAGCCTTATTCAGTTAGTCTGTCAGTCATCCTTATTCAGTCAGTCTGTCAGTCAGTCAGTCGGTCAGTCCTGTCCAGTCAGTTAGTCAGTCAAGCAGTCAGTCAGGTAGTCAAGCAGTCAGTCAGTCAGTGTCAGTCAGTCATTTAGTCATTCAGTCAGTCATTGAAATAGCCAGTCAGAGAGTCAAGCAGTCAGTCAGTCAGTCTCAGTCAGTCAGTTAGTCAGTCAGTCAGTCAGTCAGTCCAGTCTCAGTCAGTCAGGCAGTTAGTCAGTCAGTCTCGGTCAGTCAGTGAGTCAGTCAGTCAGTATCAGTCAGTCAGTGAGTCAGTCTGTCAGTCAGGCAGTATCAGTCAGGCAGTAAGACTCCGCTCGACAGAACTCCTATAGCCTAATGGCTAGACCGCTGGTCTTCCAAGCGAGTGGCCTGGGTTCGAGTCCCAGCCGGAGCGAATATCTTCAATGTATATATTTCTTTTCTAATTTGAAAATTCTTTTTTTTTCAATTTCTTTCCTTTGCAATTATTGATTATTTATGTAGGGAAGAAAATTCTGAGTCAGTTTAATTTTTCGACACGAAGATTTCAAAGTGTTTAAATAAACAATTACCAAGGTGCATTTTTTGTTTTTATTATATTTAAAACTCCCCCCCGACAGAGCTCCCATAGGCTAATGGCTAGAGTGTTAGGCTTCCAAGCGAGTGGCCCTGGGTTCGAGTCCCAGCCTGAACGAAAATCTTCAATGTATACTTTTAGTTTCTAATTTGAAATTTCTTCTTCATTTTTTTTTAATTTTTCTCTTTTGCGAATATTGATTATTTATGTAGGGAGAAAAATTCTGAGTCAGTTTAATTATTCGACCTGTAAATTTCAAAGTGTTTGAATCAATAATTACCAAGGTGCATTTTTTGTTTTTATTATATTTAAGACTTCCATCGACAGAGCTCCGATAGCCTAATGGCTAGACCGTTGGGTTCCAAGCGCGTGGTACTGGGTTCGAGTCCCGGCCGGAACGAAAATCTTCCATGTATATATTTCTCTTCTAATTTGAAGATTCTTTTTTTTTTCAATTTCTTTCTTTTGCAAATATGGATTATTTATGTACGGAAGAAAATTCTGAGTCAGTTTAATCATTCGACCTTTAGATTTCAAAGATTTTAGATCAATAATTACTAAGGTGCATTTTTTGTTTTTATTATAATTAAGACACCGATGAACAGAGATCCGATAGTATATTGGCGAGAGCGTTGGGCTTCCATGAGTGTCGCCCTGGGTTCAAATCCCAGCCGGAAAGGAAATCTTAAATGCAAATATTTTTTTCTAATTTTATAATTCTTTTTTTTTTTATTTTTCCCTTTTGCGAAGTCAGTCAGTCAGTCTGACAGTCAATCAGTCAAGCACTCAGTCATTCAGTCTCAGTCAGTCAGTCCAGTCAGTTAGTCACTCAGTCAGTCAGTTAGTCCTTCAGCCAGTCAGTCAAGCAGTCAGTCATTTAGTCTCAGTCAGTCAGTCATTCAGTCAGTCAGGCAGTCAGGCAGTCAGTCAGTCAGTCAGTCGGTCAGTCCTGTGCAGTCAGTTAGTCACTAAAGCAGTCAGTCAGTCTCAGTCAGTCAGTCAGTCAGTCAGTCCAGTCCAGTCTCAGTCAGTCAGTCAGTCAGTCTCGGTCAGTCAGTCAGTCAGTCAGGCAGTCTGTCAGTCGGTCAGCCTTATTCAGTCAGTCTGTCAGTCAGTCAGTCAGTCAGCCTTATTCAGTTAGTCTGTCAGTCATCCTTATTCAGTCAGTCTGTCAGTCAGTCAGTCGGTCAGTCCTGTCCAGTCAGTTAGTCAGTCAAGCAGTCAGTCAGGTAGTCAAGCAGTCAGTCAGTCAGTGTCAGTCAGTCATTTAGTCATTCAGTCAGTCATTGAAATAGCCAGTCAGAGAGTCAAGCAGTCAGTCAGTCAGTCTCAGTCAGTCAGTTAGTCAGTCAGTCAGTCAGTCAGTCCATTCTCAGTCAGTCAGGCAGTTAGTCAGTCAGTCTCGGTCAGTCAGTGAGTCAGTCAGTCAGTGAGTCAGTCTGTCAGTCAGGCAGTATCAGTCAGGCAGTAAGACTCCGCTCGACAGAACTCCGATAGCCTAATGGCTAGACCGCTGGTCTTCCAAGCGAGTGGCCTGGGTTCGAGTCCCAGCCGGAGCGAATATCTTCAATGTATATATTTCTTTTCTAATTTGAAAATTCTTTTTTTTTTTCAATTTCTTTCCTTTGCAATTATTGATTATTTATGTAGGGAAGAAAATTCTGAGTCAGTTTAATTTTTCGACACGAAGATTTCAAAGTGTTTAAATAAACAATTACCAAGGTGCATTTTTTGTTTTTATTATATTTAAAACTCCCACCGATAGAGCTCCCATAGACTAATGGCAAGAGTGTTAGGCTTCCAAGCGACTGGCCCTGGGTTCGAGTCCCAGCCTGAACAAAAATCTTCAATGTATACTTTTAGTTTCTAATTTGAAATTTCTTCTTCTTTTTTTTTTTAATTTTTCTCTTTTGCAAATATTGATTATTTATGTAGGGAGAAAAATTCTGAGTCAGTTTAATTATTCGACCTGTAAATTTCAAAGTGTTTGAATCAATAATTACCAAGGTGCATTTTTTGTTTTTATTATATTTAAGACTTCCATCGACAGAGCTCCGATAGCCTAATGGCTAGACCGTTGGGTTCCAAGCGCGTGGTACTGGGTTCAAGTCCCGGCCGGAACGAAAATCTTCCATGTATATATTTCTCTTCTAATTTGAAGATTCTTTTTTTTTTCAATTTCTTTCTTTTGCAAATATGGATTATTTATGTACGGAAGAAAATTCTGAGTCAGTTTAATCATTCGACCTTTAGATTTCAAAGATTTTAGATCAATAATTACTAAGGTGCATTTTTTGTTTTTATTATAATTAAGACACCGATCAACAGAGATCCGATAGTATATTGGCGAGAGCGTTGGGCTTCCATGAGTGTCGCCCTGGGTTCAAATCCCAGCCGGAAAGGAAATCTTAAATGCAAATATTTTTTTCTAATTTTATAATTCTTTTTTTTTATTTTTCCCTTTTGCGAAGTCAGTCAGTCAGTCTGACAGTCAATCAGTCAAGCACTCAGTCATTCAGTCTCAGTCAGTCAGTCCAGTCAGTCAGTCACTCAGTCAGTCAGTCAGTCGGTCAGTCCTGTGCAGTCAGTTAGTCACTAAAGCAGTCAGTCAGTCTCAGTCAGTCAGTCAGTCAGTCAGTCCAGTCCAGTCTCAGTCAGTCAGTCAGTCAGTCTCGGTCAGTCAGTCAGTCAGTCATTCAGTCAGTCAGTCAGTCAGGCAGTCAGTCAGTCGGTCAGCCTTATTCAGTCAGTCTGTCAGTCAGTCAGTCAGTCAGCCTTATTCAGTCAGTCTGTCAGTCATCCTTATTCAGTCAGTCTGTCAGTCAGTCAGTCGGTCAGTCCTGTCCAGTCATTTAGTCAGTCAAGCAGTCAGTCAGGTAGTCAAGCAGTTTGTCAGTCAGTGTCAGTCAGTCAGTTAGTCAGTCAGTCAGTCAGTCAGTCAGTCAGTCCAGTCTCAGTCAGTCAGGCAGTTAGTCAGTCAGTCTCGGTCAGTCAGTGAGTCAGTCAGTCAGTATCAGTCAGTCAGTGAGTCAGTCTGTCAGTCAGGCAGTATCAGTCAGGCAGTAAGACTCCGCTCGACAGAACTCCGATAGCCTAATGGCTAGACCGCTGGTCTTCCAAGCGAGTGGCCTGGGTTCGAGTCCCAGCCGGAGCGAATATCTTCAATGTATATATTTCTTTTCTAATTTGAAAATTCTTTTTTTTTTCAATTTCTTTCCTTTGCAATTATTGATTATTTATGTAGGGAAGAAAACTCTGAGTCAGTTTAATTTTTCGACACGAAGATTTCAAAGTGTTTAAATAAACAATTACCAAGGTGCATTTTTTGTTTTTATTATATTTAAAACTCCCACCGACAGAGCTCCCATAGACTAATGGCTTGAGTGTTAGGCTTCCAAGCGAGTAGCCCTGGGTTCGAGTCCCAGCCTGAACGAAAATCTTCAATGTATACTTTTAGTTTCTAATTTGAAATTTCTTCTTCTTTTTTTTTAATTTTTCTCTTTTGCGAATATTGATTATTTATGTAGGGAGAATAATTCTGAGTCAGTTTAATTATTCGACCTGTAAATTTCAAAGTGTTTGAATCAATAATTACCAAGGTGCATTTTTTGTTTTTATTATATTTAAGACTTCCATCGACAGAGCTCCGATAGCCTAATGGCTAGACCGTTGGGTTCCAAGCGCGTGGTACTGGGTTCGAGTCCCGGCCGGAACGAAAATCTTCCATGTATATATTTCTCTTCTAATTTGAAGATTCTTTTTTTTTTCAATTTCTTTCTTTTGCAAATATGGATTATTTATGTACGAAAGAAAATTCTGAGTCAGTTTAATCATTCGACCTTTAGATTTCAAAGATTTTAGATCAATAATTACAAAGGTGCATTTTTTGTTTTTATCATAATTAAGACACCGATCAACAGAGATCCGATAGTATATTGGCGAGAGCGTTGGGCTTCCATGAGTGTCGCCCTGGGTTCAAATCCCAGCCGGAAAGGAAATCTTAAATGCAAATATTTTTTTCTAATTTTATAATTCTTTTTTTTTATTTTTCCCTTTTGCGAAGTCAGTCAGTCAGTCTGACAGTCAATCAGTCAAGCACTCAGTCATTCAGTCTCAGTCAGTCAGTCTAGTCAGTCAGTCACTCAGTCAGTCAGTTAGTCCTTCAGCCAGTCAGTCAAGCAGTCAGTCATTTAGTCTCAGTCAGTCAGTCATTCAGTCAGTCAGTCAGTCAGGCAGTCAGTCAGTCGGTCAGCCTTATTCAGTCAGTCTGTCAGTCATCCTTATTCAGTCAGTCTGTCAGTCAGTCAGTCGGTCAGTCCCGTCCAGTCAGTTAGTCAGTCAAGCAGTCAGTCAGGTAGTCAAGCAGTCAGTCAGTCAGTGTCAGTCAGTCATTTAGTCATTCAGTCAGTCAGTGAAATAGCCAGTCAGAGAGTCAAGCAGTCAGTCAGTCAGTCTCAGTCAGTCAGTCAGTCAGTCAGTCAGTCAGTCAGTCCAGTCTCAGTCAGTCAGGCAGTTAGTCAGTCAGTCTCGGTCAGTCAGTGAGTCAGTCAGTCAGTATCAGTCAGTCAGTGAGTCAGTCTGTCAGTCAGGCAGTATCAGTCAGGCAGTAACACTCCGCTCGACAGAACTCCGATAGCCTAATGGCTAGACCGCTGGTCTTCCAAGCGAGTGGCCTGGGTTCGAGTCCCAGCCGGAGCGAATATCTTCAATGTATATATTTCTTTTCTAATTTGAAAATTCTTTTTTTTTTCAATTTCTTTCCTTTGCAATTATTGATTATTTATGTAGGGAAGAAAATTCTGAGTCAGTTTAATTTTTCGACACGAAGATTTCAAAGTGTTTAAATAAACAATTACCAAGGTGCATTTTTTGTTTTTATTATATTTAAAACTCCCACCGACAGAGCTCCCATAGACTAATGGCTAGAGTGTTAGGCTTCCAAGCGAGTGGCCCTGGGTTCGAGTCCCAGCCTGAACGAAAATCTTCAATGTATACTTTTAATTTCAAATTTCTTCTTCTTTTTTTTTTAATTTTTCTCTTTTGCGAATATTGATTATTTATGTAGGGAGAAAAATTCTGAGTCAGTTTAATTATTCGACCTGTAAATTTCAAAGTGTTTGAATCAATAATTACCAAGTTGCATTTTTTGTTTTTATTATATTTAAGACTTCCATCGACAGAGCTCCGATAGCCTAATGGCTAGACCGTTGGGTTCCTAGCGCGTGGTACTGGGTTCGAGTCCCGGCCGGAAAGGAAATCTTAAATGCAAATATTTTTTTATAATTCTTTTTTTTTATTTTTCCCTTTTGCGAAGTCAGTCAGTCAGTCTGACAGTCAATCAGTCAAGCACTCAGTCATTCAGTCTCAGTCAGTCAGTCCAGTCAGTCAGTCACTCAGTCAGTCAGTTAATCCTTCAGCCAGTTAGTCAAGCAGTCAGTCATTTAGTCTCAGTCAGTCAGTCATTCAGTCAGTCAGTCAGTCAGTCAGTCAGTCAGTCAGTCAGTCGGTCAGTCCTCTGCAGTCAGTTAGTCACTAAAGCAGTCAGTCAGTCTCAGTCAGTCAGTCAGTCAGTCCAGTCCAGTCTCAGTCAGTCAGTCAGTCAGTCAGTCTCGGTCAGTCAGTCAGTCAGTCATTCAGTCAGTCAGTCAGTCAGGCAGTCAGTCAGTCGGTCAGCCTTATTCAGTCAGTCTGTCAGTCAGTCTGTCAGTCATCCTTATTCAGTCAGTCTGTCAGTCAGTCAGTCGGTCAGTCCTGTCCAGTCAGTTAGTCAGTCAAGCAGTCAGTCAGGTAGTCAAGCAGTCAGTCAGTCTTTGTCAGTCAGTCATTTAGTCATTCAGTCAGTCAGTGAAATAGCCAGTCAGAGAGTCAAGCAGTCAGTCAGTCAGTCTCAGTTAGTCAGTCAGTCAGTCAGTCAGTCAGTCAGTCCAGTCTCAGTCAGTCAGGCAGTTAGTCAGTCAGTCTCGGTCAGTCAGTGAGTCAGTCAGTCAGTATCAGTCAGTCAGTATCAGTCAGTCAGTGAGTCAGTCTGTCAGTCAGGCAGTATCAGTCAGGCAGTAAGACTCCGCTCGACAGAACTCCGATAGCCAAATGGCTAGACCGCTGGTCTTCCAAGCGAGTGGCCTGGGTTCGAGTCCCAGCCGGAGCGAATATCTTCAATGTATATATTTTTTTTCTAATTTGAAAATTCTTTTTTTTTCAATTTCTTTCCTTTGCAATTATTGATTATTTATGTAGGGAAGAAAATTCTGAGTCAGTTTAATTTTTCGACACGAAGATTTCAAAGTGTTTAAATAAACAATTACCAAGGTGCATTTTTTGTTTTTATTATATTTAAAACTCCCACCGACAGAGCTCCCATAGACTAATGGCTAGAGTGTTAGGCTTCCAAGCGAGTGGCCCTGGGTTCGAGTCCCAGCCTGAACGAAAATCTTCAATGTATACTTTTAGTTTCTAATTTCAAATTTCTTCTTCTTTTTTTTTTAATTTTTCTCTTTTGCGAATATTGATTATTTATGTAGGGAGAAAAATTCTGAGTCAGTTTAATTATTCGACCTGTAAATTTCAAAGTGTTTGAATCAATAATTACCAAGTTGCATTTTTTGTTTTTATTATATTTAAGACTTCCATCGACAGAGCTCCGATAGCCTAATGGCTAGACCGTTGGGTTCCTAGCGCGTGGTACTGGGTTCGAGTCCCGGCCGGAAAGGAAATCTTAAATGCAAATATTTTTTTCTAATTTTATAATTCTTTTTTTTTTATTTTTCCCTTTTGCGAAGTCAGTCAGTCAGTCTGACAGTCAATCAGTCAAGCACTCAGTCATTCAGTCTCAGTCAGTCAGTCCAGTCAGTCAGTCACTCAGTCAGTCAGTTAATCCTTCAGCCAGTTAGTCAAGCAGTCAGTCATTTAGTCTCAGTCAGTCAGTCATTCAGTCAGTCAGTCAGTCAGTCAGTCAGTCAGTCGGTCAGTCCTGTGCAGTCAGTTAGTCACTAAAGCAGTCAGTCAGTCTCAGTCAGTCAGTCAGTCAGTCCAGTCCAGTCTCAGTCAGTCAGTCAGTCAGTCTCGGTCAGTCAGTCAGTCAGTCATTCAGTCAGTCAGTCAGTCAGGCAGTCAGTCAGTCGGTCAGCCTTATTCAGTCAGTCTGTCAGTCAGTCTGTCAGTCATCCTTATTCAGTCAGTCTGTCAGTCAGTCAGTCGGTCAGTCCTGTCCAGTCAGTTAGTCAGTCAAGCAGTCAGTCAGGTAGTCAAGCAGTCAGTCAGTCAGTGTCAGTCAGTCATTTAGTCATTCAGTCAGTCAGTGAAATAGCCAGTCAGAGAGTCAAGCAGTCAGTCAGTCAGTCTCAGTTAGTCAGTCAGTCAGTCAGTCAGTCAGTCAGTCCAGTCTCAGTCAGTCAGGCAGTTAGTCAGTCAGTCTCGGTCAGTCAGTGAGTCAGTCAGTCAGTATCAGTCAGTGAGTCAGTCTGTCAGTCAGGCAGTATCAGTCAGGCAGTAAGACTCCGCTCGACAGAACTCCGATAGCCTAATGGCTAGACCGCTGGTCTTCCAAGCGAGTGGCCTGGGTTCGAGTCCCAGCCGGAGCGAATATCTTCAATGTATATATTTCTTTTCTAATTTGAAAATTCTTTTTTTTTTTTCAATTTCTTTCCTTTGCAATTATTGATTATTTATGTAGGGAAGAAAATTCTGAGTCAGTTTAATTTTTCGACACGAAGATTTCAAAGTGTTTAAATAAACAATTACCAAGGTGCATTTTTTGTTTTTATTATATTTAAAACTCCCACCGACAGAGCTCCCATAGACTAATGGCTAGAGTGTTAGGCTTCCAAGCGAGTGGCCCTGGGTTCGAGTCCCAGCCTGAACGAAAATCTTCAATGTATACTTTTAGTTTCTAATTTGAAATTTCTTCTTCTTTTTTTTTTAATTTTTCTCTTTTGCGAATATTGATTATTTATGTAGGGAGAAAAATTCTGAGTCAGTTTAATTATTCGACCTGTAAATTTCAAAGTGTTTGAATCAATAATTACCAAGGTGCATTTTTTGTTTTTATTATATTTAAGACTTCCATCGACAGAGCTCCGATAGCCTAATGGCTAGACCGTTGGGTTCCTAGCGCGTGGTACTGGGTTCGAGTCCAGGCCGGAAAGGAAATCTTAAACGCAAATATTTTTTTCTAATTTTATAATTCTTTTTTTTTTATTTTTCCCTTTTGCGAAGTCAGTCAGTCAGTCTGACAGTCAATCAGTCAAGCACTCAGTCATTCAGTCTCAGTCAGTCAGTCCAGTCAGTCAGTCACTCAGTCAGTCAGTTAGTCCTTCAGCCAGTCAGTCAAGCAGTCAGTCATTTAGTCTCAGTCAGTCAGTCATTCAGTCAGTCAGTCAGTCAGGCAGTCAGTCAGTCAGTCAGTCGGTCAGTCCTGTGCAGTCAGTTAGTCACTAAAGCAGTCAGTCAGTCTCAGTCAGTCAGTCAGTCAGTCAGTCCAGTCCAGTCTCAGTCAGTCAGTCAGTCAGTCAGTCAGTCTCGGTCAGTCAGTCAGTCAGTCATTCAGTCAGTCAGTCAGTCAGGCAGTCAGTCAGTCGGTCAGCCTTATTCAGTCAGTCTGTCAGTCAGTCAGTCAGTCAGCCTTATTCAGTCAGTCTGTCAGTCATCCTTATTCAGTCAGTCTGTCAGTCAGTCAGTCGGTCAGTCCTGTCCAGTCAGTTAGTCAGTCAAGCAGTCAGTCAGGTAGTCAAGCAGTCAGTCAGTCAGTGTCAGTCAGTCATTTAGTCATTCAGTCAGTCAGTGAAATAGCCAGTCAGAGAGTCAAGCAGTCAGTCAGTCAGTCTCAGTCAGTCAGTTAGTCAGTCAGTCAGTCAGTCAGTCAGTCAGTCCAGTCTCAGTCAGTCAGGCAGTTAGTCAGTCAGTCTCGGTCAGTCAGTGAGTCAGTCAGTCAGTATCAGTCAGTCAGTGAGTCAGTCTGTCAGTCAGGCAGTATCAGTCAGGCAGTAAGACTCCGCTCGACAGAACTCCGATAGCCTAATGGCTAGACCGCTGGTCTTCCAAGCGAGTGGCCTGGGTTCGAGTCCCAGCCGGAGCGAATATCTTCAATGTATATATTTCTTTTCTAATTTGAAAATTCTTTTTTTTTTCAATTTCTTTCCTTTGCAATTATTGATTATTTATGTAGGGAAGAAAATTCTGAGTCAGTTTAATTTTTCGACACGAAGATTTCAAAGTGTTTAAATAAACAATTACCAAGGTGCATTTTTTGTTTTTATTATATTTAAAACTCCCACCGCCAGAGCTCCC
This sequence comes from Uloborus diversus, assembly GCF_026930045.1. Classification (NCBI taxonomy): domain Eukaryota; kingdom Metazoa; phylum Arthropoda; class Arachnida; order Araneae; family Uloboridae; genus Uloborus; species Uloborus diversus. The sequence goes on from NW_026558789.1 coordinate 109,566, forward strand.
ATAGACTAATGGCTAGAGTGTTAGGCTTCCAAGCGAGTGGCCCTGGGTTCGAGTCCCAGCCTGAACGAAAATCTTCAATGTATACTTTTAGTTTCTAATTTAAAATTTCTTCTTTTTTTTTTTTAATTTTTCTCTTTTGCGAATATTGATTATTTATGTAGGGAGAAAAATTCTGAGTCAGTTTAATTATTCGACCTGTAAATTTCAAAGTGTTTGAATCAATAATTACCAAGGTGCATTTTTTGTTTTTATTATATTTAAGACTTCCATCGACAGAGCTCCGATAGCCTAATGGCTAGACCGTTGGGTTCCTAGCGCGTGGTACTGGGTTCGAGTCCCGGCCGGAAAGGAAATCTTAAATGCAAATATTTTTTTCTAATTTTATAATTTTTTTTTTTTTATTTTTCCTTTTTGCGAAGTCAGTCAGTCAGTCTGACAGTCAATCAGTCAAGCACTCAGTCATTCAGTCTCAGTCAGTCAGTCCAGTCAGTCAGTCACTCAGTCAGTCAGTTAGTCCTTCAGCCAGTCAGTCAAGCAGTCAGTCATTTAGTCTCAGTCAGTCAGTCATTCAGTCAGTCAGTCAGTCAGGCAGTCAGTCAGTCAGTCAGTCGGTCAGTCCTGTGCAGTCAGTTAGTCACTAAAGCAGTCAGTCAGTCTCAGTCAGTCAGTCAGTCAGTCAGTCCAGTCCAGTCTCAGTCAGTCAGTCAGTCAGTCTCGGTCAGTCAGTCATTCAGTCAGTCAGTCAGTCAGGCAGTCAGTCAGTCGGTCAGCCTTATTCAGTCAGTCTGTCAGTCAGTCAGTCAGTCAGCCTTATTCAGTCAGTCTGTCAGTCATCCTTATTCAGTCAGTCTGTCAGTCAGTCAGTCGGTCAGTCCTGTCCAGTCAGTTAGTCAGTCAAGCAGTCAGTCAGGTAGTCAAGCAGTCAGTCAGTCAGTGTCAGTCAGTCATTTAGTCATTCAGTCAGTCAGTGAAATAGCCAGTCAGAGAGTCAAGCAGTCAATCAGTCAGTCTCAGTCAGTCAGTCAGTCAGTCAGTCAGTCAGTCAGTCAGTCCAGTCTCAGTCAGTCAGGCAGTTAGTCAGTCAGTCTCGGTCAGTCAGTGAGTCAGTCAGTCAGTATCAGTCAGTCAGTATCAGTCAGTCAGTGAGTCAGTCTGTCAGTCAGGCAGTATCAGTCAGGCAGTAAGACTCCGTTCGACAGAACTCCGATAGCCAAATGGCTAGACCGCTGGTCTTCCAAGCGACTGGCCTGGGTTCGAGTCCCAGCCGGAGCGAATATCTTCAGTGTATATATTTCTTTTCTAATTTGAAAATTCTTTTTTTTTCAATTTCTTTCCTTTGCAATTATTGATTATTTATGTAGGGAAGAAAATTCTGAGTCAGTTTAATTTTTCGACACGAAGATTTCAAAGTGTTTAAATAAACAATTAGCAAGGTGCATTTTTTGTTTTTATTATATTTAAAACTCCCACCGACAGAGCTCCCATAGACTAATGGCTAGAGTGTTAGGCTTCCAAGCGAGTGGCCCTGGGTTCGAGTCCCGGCCGGAAAGGAAATCTTAAATGCAAATATTTTTTTCTAATTTTATAATTCTTTTTTTTTTATTTTTCCCTTTTGCGAAGTCAGTCAGTCAGTCTGACAGTCAATCAGTCAAGCACTCAGTCATTCAGTCTCAGTCAGTCAGTCCAGTCAGTCAGTCACTCAGTCAGTCAGTTAGTCCTTCAGCCAGTCAGTCAAGCAGTCAGTCATTTAGTCTCAGTCAGTCAGTCATTCAGTCAGTCAGTCAGTCAGGCAGTCAGTCAGTCAGTCAGTCGGTCAGTCCTGTGCAGTCAGTTAGTCACTAAAGCAGTCAGTCAGTCTCAGTCAGTCAGTCAGTCAGTCAGTCCAGTCCAGTCTCAGTCAGTCAGTCAGTCAGTCTCGGTCAGTCAGTCAGTCAGTCATTCAGTCAGTCAGTCAGTCAGGCAGTCAGTCAGTCGGTCAGCCTTATTCAGTCAGTCTGTCAGTCAGTCAGTCAGTCAGCCTTATTCAGTCAGTCTGTCAGTCATCCTTATTCAGTCAGTCTGTCAGTCAGTCAGTCGGTCAGTCCTGTCCAGTCAGTTAGTCAGTCAAGCAGTCAGTCAGGTAGTCAAGCAGTCAGTCAGTCAGTGTCAGTCAGTCATTTAGTCATTCAGTCAGTCAGTGAAATAGCCAGTCAGAGAGTCAAGCAGTCAGTCAGTCAGTCTCAGTCAGTCAGTTAGTCAGTCAGTCAGTCAGTCAGTCCAGTCTCAGTCAGTCAGGCAGTTAGTCAGTCAGTCTCGGTCAGTCAGTGAGTCAGTCAGTCAGTATCAGTCAGTCAGTATCAGTCAGTCAGTGAGTCAGTCTGTCAGTCAGGCAGTATCAGTCAGGCAGTAAGACTCCGCGCGACAGAACTCCGATAGCCAAATGGCTAGACCGCTGGTCTTCCAAGCGAGTGGCCTGGGTTCGAGTCCCAGCCGGAGCGAATATCTTCAATGTATATATTTCTTTTCTAATTTGAAAATTCTTTTTTTTTTCAATTTCTTTCCTTTGCAATTATTGATTATTTATGTAGGGAAGAAAATTCTGAGTCAGTTTAAGTTTTCGACACGAAGATTTCAAAGTGTTTAAATAAACAATTACCAAGGTGCATTTTTTGTTTTTATTATATTTAAAACTCCCACCGACAGAGCTCCCATGGACTAATGGCTAGAGTGTTAGGCTTCCAAGCGAGTGGCCCTGGGTTCGAGTCCCGGCCGGAAAGGAAATCTTAAATGCAAATATTTTTTTCTAATTTTATAATTCTTTTTTTTTATTTTTCCCTTTTGCGAAGTCAGTCAGTCAGTCTGACAGTCAATCAGTCAAGCACTCAGTCATTCAGTCTCAGTCAGTCAGTCCAGTCAGTCAGTCACTCAGTCAGTCAGTTAATCCTTCAGCCAGTCAGTCAAGCAGTCAGTCATTTAGTCTCAGTCAGTCAGTCATTCAGTCAGTCAGTCAGTCAGTCAGTCAGTCAGTCAGTCAGTCAATTGGTCAGTCCTGTGCAGTCAGTTAGTCACTAAAGCAGTCAGTCAGTCTCAGTCAGTCAGTCAGTCAGTCCAGTCCAGTCTCAGTCAGTCAGTCAGTCAGTCTCGGTCAGTCAGTCAGTCAGTCATTCAGTCAGTCAGTCAGTCAGGCAGTCAGTCAGTCGGTCAGCCTTATTCAGTCAGTCTGTCAGTCAGTCTGTCAGTCATCCTTATTCAGTCAGTCTGTCAGTCAGTCAGTCGGTCAGTCCTGTCCAGTCAGTTAGTCAGTCAAGCAGTCAGTCAGGTAGTCAAGCAGTCAGTCAGTCAGTGTCAGTCAGTCATTTAGTCATTCAGTCAGTCAGTGAAATAGCCAGTCAGAGAGTCAAGCAGTCAGTCAGTCAGTCTCAGTCAGTCAGTTAGTCAGTCAGTCAGTCAGTCAGTCAGTCAGTCCAGTCTCAGTCAGTCAGGCAGTTAGTCAGTCAGTCTCGGTCAGTCAGTGAGTCAGTCAGTCAGTATCAGTCAGTCAGTGAGTCAGTCTGTCAGTCAGGCAGTATCAGTCAGGCAGTAAGACTCCGCTCGACAGAACTCCGATAGCCTAATGGCTAGACCGCTGGTCTTCCAAGCGAGTGGCCTGGGTTCGAGTCCCAGCCGGAGCGAATATCTTCAATGTATATATTTCTTTTCTAATTTGAAAATTCTTTTTTTTTTCAATTTCTTTCCTTTGCAATTATTGATTATTTATGTGGGGAAGAAATTTCTGAGTCAGTTTAATTTTTCGACACGAAGATTTCAAAGTGTTTAAATAAACAATTACCAAGGTGCATTTTTTGTTTTTATTATATTTAAAACTCCCACCGACAGAGCTCCCATAGACTAATGGCTAGAGTGTTAGGCTTCCAAGCAAGTGGCCCTGGGTTCGAGTCCCGGCCGGAAAGGAAATCTTAAATGCAAATATTTTTTTCTAATTTTATAATTCTTTTTTTTTTATTTTTCCCTTTTGCGAAGTCAGTCAGTCAGTCTGACAGTCAATCAGTCAAGCACTCAGTCATTCAGTCTCAGTCAGTCAGTCCAGTCAGTCAGTCACTCAGTCAGTCAGTTAGTCCTTCAGCCAGTCAGTCAAGCAGTCAGTCATTTAGTCTCAGTCAGTCAGTCATTCAGTCAGTCAGTCAGTCAGGCAGTCAGTCAGTCAGTCAGTCGGTCAGTCCTGTGCAGTCAGTTAGTCACTAAAGCAGTCAGTCAGTCTCAGTCAGTCAGTCAGTCAGTCAGTCCAGTCCAGTCTCAGTCAGTCAGTCAGTCAGTCTCGGTCAGTCAGTCAGTCAGTCATTCAGTCAGTCAGTCAGTCAGGCAGTCAGTCAGTCGGTCAGCCTTATTCAGTCAGTCTGTCAGTAAGTCAGTCAGTCAGCCTTATTCAGTCAGTCTGTCAGTCATCCTTATTCAGTCAGTCTGTCAGTCAGTCAGTAGGTCAGTCCTGTCCAGTCAGTTAGTCAGTCAAGCAGTCAGTCAGGTAGTCAAGCAGTCAGTCAGTCAGTGTCAGTCAGTCATTTAGTCATTCAGTCAGTCAGTGAAATAGCCAGTCAGAGAGTCAAGCAGTCAGTCAGTCAGTCTCAGTCAGTCAGTTAGTCAGTCAGTCAGTCAGTCAGTCAGTCAGTCCAGTCTCAGTCAGTCAGGCAGCTAGTCAGTCAGTCTCGGTCAGTCAGTGAGTCAGTCAGTCAGTATCAGTCAGGCAGTGAGTCAGTCTGTCAGTCAGGCAGTATCAGTCAGGCAGTAAGACTCCGCTCGACAGAACTCCGATAGCCTAATGGCTAGACCGCTGGTCTTCCAAGCGAGTGGCCTGGGTTCGAGTCCCAGCCGGAGCGAATATCTTCAATGTATATATTTCTTTTCTAATTTGAAAATTCTTTTTTTTTTCAATTTCTTTCCTTTGCAATTATTGATTATTTATGTAGGGAAGAAAATTCTGAGTCAGTTTAATTTTTCGACACGAAGATTTCAAAGTGTTTAAATAAACAATTACCAAGGTGCATTTTTTGTTTTTATTATATTTAAAACTCCCACCGACAGAGCTCCCATAGACTAATGGCTAGAGTGTTAGGCTTCCAAGCGAGTGGCCCTGGGTTCGAGTCCCAGCCTGAACGAAAATCTTCAATGTATACTTTTAGTTTCTAATTTGAAATTTCTTCTTCTTTTTTTTTTAATTTTTCTCTTTTGCGAATATTGATTATTTATGTAGGGAGAAAAATTCTGAGTCAGTTTAATTATTCGACCTGTAAATTTCAAAGTGTTTGAATCAATAATTACCAAGGTGCATTTTTTGTTTTTATTATATTTAAGACTTCCATCGACAGAGCTCCGATAGCCTAATGGCTAGACCGTTGGGTTCCTAGCGCGTGGTACTGGGTTCGAGTCCCGGCCGGAAAGGAAATCTTAAATGCAAATATTTTTTTCTAATTTTATAATTCTTTTTTTTATTTTTCCCTTTTGCGAAGTCAGTCAGTCAGTCTGACAGTCAATCAGTCAAGCACTCAGTCATTCAGTCTCAGTCAGTCAGTCCAGTCAGTCAGTCACTCAGTCAGTCAGTTAGTCCTTCAGCCAGTCAGTCAAGCAGTCAGTCATTTAGTCTCAGTCAGTCAGTCATTCAGTCAGTCAGTCAGTCAGGCAGTCAGTCAGTCAGTCAGTCGGTCAGTCCTGTGCAGTCAGTTAGTCACTAAAGCAGTCAGTCAGTCTCAGTCAGTCAGTCAGTCAGTCCGTCCAGTCCAGTCTCAGTCAGTCAGTCAGTCAGTCTCGGTCAGTCAGTCAGTCAGTCATTCAGTCAGTCAGTCAGTCAGGCAGTCAGTCAGTCGGGCAGCCTTATTCAGTCAGTCTGTCAGTCAGTCAGTCAGTCAGCCTTATTCAGTCAGTCTGTCACTTAACCTCATTCAGTCAGTCTGTCAGTCAGTCAGTCGGTCAGTCCTGTCCAGTCAGTTAGTCAGTCAAGCAGTCAGTCAGGTAGTCAAGCAGTCAGTCAGTCAGTGTCAGTCAGTCATTTAGTCATTCAGTCAGTCAGTGAAATAGCCAGTCAGAGAGTCAAGCAGTCAGTCAGTCAGTCTCAGTCAGTCAGTTAGTCAGTCAGTCAGTCAGTCCAGTCTCAGTCAGTCAGGCAGTTAGTCAGTCAGTCTCGGTCAGTCAGTGAGTCAGTCAGTCAGTGTCATTCAGTCAGTGAGTCAGTCTGTCAGTCAGGCAGTATCAGTCAGGCAGTAAGACTCCGCTCGACAGTACTCCGATAGCCTAATGGCTAGACCGCTGGTCTTCCAAGCGAGTGGCCTGGGTTCGAGTCCCAGCCGGAGCGAATATCTTCAATGTATATATTTCTTTTCTAATTTGAAAATTCTTTTTTTTTTCAATTTCTTTCCTTTGCAATTATTGATTATTTATGTAGGGAAGAAAATTCTGAGTCAGTTTAATTTTTCGACACGAAGATTTCAATGTGTTTAAATAAACAATTACCAAGGTGTATTTTTTGTTTTTATTATATTTAAAACTCCCACCGACAGAGCTCCCATAGACTAATGGCTAGAGTGTTAGGCTTCCAAGCGAGTGGCCCTGGGTTCGAGTCCCAGCCTGAACGAAAATCTTCAATGTATACTTTTAGTTTCTAATTTGAAATTTCTTCTTCTTTTTTTTTTAATTTTTCTCTTTTGCGAATATTGATTATTTATGTAGGGAGAAAAATTCTGAGTCAGTTTAATTATTCGACCTGTAAATTTCAAAGTGTTTGAATCAATAATTACCAAGGTGCATTTTTTGTTTTTATTATATTTAAGACTTCCATCGACAGAGCTCCGATAGCCTAACGGCTAGACCGTTGGGTTCCAAGCGCGTGGTACTGGGTTCGAGTCCCGGCCGGAACGAAAATCTTCCATGTATATATTTCTCTTCTAATTTGAAGATTCTTTTTTTTTTCAATTTCTTTCTTTTGCAAATATGGATTATTTATGTACGGAAGAAAATTCTGAGTCAGTTTAATCATTCGACCTTTAGATTTCAAAGATTTTAGATAAATAATTACTAAGGTGCATTTTTTGTTTTTATTATAATTAAGACACCGATCAACAGAGATCCGATAGTATATTGGCGAGAGCGTTGGGCTTCCATGAGTGTCGCCCTGGGTTCAAATCCCAGCCGGAAAGGAAATCTTAAATGCAAATATTTTTTTCTAATTTTATAATTCTTTTTTTTTATTTTTCCCTTTTGCGAAGTCAGTCAGTCAGTCTGACAGTCAATCAGTCAAGCACTCAGTCATTCAGTCTCAGTCAGTCAGTCCAGTCAGTCAGTCACTCAGTCAGTCAGTTAGTCCTTCAGCCAGTCAGTCAAGCAGTCAGTCATTTAGTCTCAGTCAGTCAGTCATTCAGTCAGTCAGTCAGTCAGGCAGTCAGTCAGTCAGTCAGTCGGTCAGTCCTGTGCAGTCAGTTAGTCACTAAAGCAGTCAGTCAGTGTCAGTCAGTCAGTCAGTCAGTCAGTCCAGTCCAGTCTCAGTCAGTCAGTCAGTCAGTCTCGGTCAGTCAGTCAGTCAGTCATTCAGTCAGTCAGTCAGTCAGGCAGTCAGTCAGTCGGTCAGCCTTATTCAGTCAGTCTGTCACTCAGTCAGTCAGTCAGCCTTATTCAGTCAGTCTGTCAGTCATCCTTATTCAGTCAGTCTGTCAGTCAGTCAGTCGGTCAGTCCTGCCCAGTCAGTTAGTCAGTCAAGCAGTCAGTCAGGTAGTCAAGCAGTCAGTCAGTCAGTGTCAGTCAGTCATTTAGTCATTCAGTCAGTCAGTGAAATAGCCAGTCAGAGAGTCAAGCAGTCAGTCAGTCAGTCTCAGTCAGTCAGTTAGTCAGTCAGTCAGTCAGTCAGTCAGTCAGTCCAGTCTCAGTCAGTCAGGCAGTTAGTCAGTCAGTCTCGGTCAGTCAGTGAGTCAGTCAGTCAGTATCAGTCAGTCAGTGAGTCAGTCTGTCAGTCAGGCAGTATCAGTCAGGCAGTAAGACTCCGCTCGACAGAACTCCGATAGCCTAATGGCTAGACCGCTGGTCTTCCAAGCGAGTGGCCTGGGTTCGAGTCCCAGCCGGAGCGAATATCTTCAATGTATATATTTCTTTTCTAATTTGAAAATTCTTTTTTTTTTTTTTCAATTTCTTTCCTTTGCAATTATTGATTATTTATGTAGGGAAGAAAATTCTGAGTCAGTTTAATTTTTCGACACGAAGATTTCAAAGTGTTTAAATAAACAATTACCAAGGTGCATTTTTTGTTTTTATTATATTTAAAACTCCCACAGACAGAGCTCCCATAGACTAATGGCTAGAGTGTTAGGCTTCCAAGCGAGTGGCCCTGGGATCGAGTCCCAGCCTGAACGAAAATCTTCAATGTATACTTTTAGTTTCTAATTTGAAATTTCTTCTTCTTTTTTTTTTAATTTTTCTCTTTTGCGAATATTGATTATTTATGTAGGGAGAAAAATTCTGAGTCAGTTTAATTATTCGACCTGTAAATTTCAAAGTGTTTGAATCAATAATTACCAAGGTGCATTTTTTGTTTTTATTATATTTAAGACTTCCATCGACAGAGCTCCGATAGCCTAATGGCTAGACCGTTGGGTTCCTAGCGCGTGGTACTGGGTTCGAGTCCCGGCCGGAAAGGAAATCTTAAATGCAAATATTTTTTTCTAATTTTATAATTCTTTTTTTTTATTTTTCCCTTTTGCGAAGTCAGTCAGTCAGTCTGACAGTCAATCAGTCAAGCACTCAGTCATTCAGTCTCAGTCAGTCAGTCACTCAGTCAGTCAGTTAGTCCTTCAGCCAGTCAGTCAAGCAGTCAGTCATTTAGTCTCAGTCAGTCAGTCATTCAGTCAGTCTGTCAGTCAGTCAGTCAGTCAGTCAGTCAGTCGGTCAGTCCTGTGCAGTCAGTTAGTCACTAAAGCAGTCAGTCAGTCTCAGTCAGTCAGTCAGTCAGTCAGTCCAGTCCAGTCTCAGTCAGTCAGTCAGTCAGTCTCGGTCAGTCAGTCAGTCAGTCATTCAGTCAGTCAGTCAGTCAGGCAGTCAGTCAGTCGGTCAGCCTTATTCAGTCAGTCTGTCAGTCAGTCAGTCAGTCAGCCTTATTCAGTCAGTCTGTCAGTCATCCTTATTCAGTCAGTCTGTCAGTCAGTCAGTCGGTCAGTCCTGTCCAGTCAGTTACTCAGTCAAGCAGTCAGTCAGGTAGTCATACAGTCAGTCAGTCAGTGTCAGTCAGTCATTTAGTCATTCAGTCAGTCAGTTAAATAGCCAGTCAGAGAGTCAAGCAGTCAGTCAGTCAGTCTCAGTCAGTCAGTTAGTCAGTCAGTCAGTCAGTCAGTCAGTCAGTCCAGTCTCAGTCAGTCAGGCAGTTAGTCAGTCAGTCTCGGTCAGTCAGTGAGTCAGTCAGTCAGTATCAGTCAGTCAGTGAGTCAGTCTGTCAGTCAGGCAGTATCAGTCAGGCAGTAAGACTTCGCTCGACAGAACTCCGATAGCCTAATGGCTAGACCGCTGGTCTTCCAAGCGAGTGGCCTGGGTTCGAGTCCCAGCCGGAGCGAATATATTCAATGTATAT
>NW_026558790.1:0-119052 GCF_026930045.1 Uloborus diversus
GCTTGGAACCCAACGGTCTAGCCATTAGGCTATCGGAGCTCTGTCGATTTAAGTCTTAAATATAATAAAAACAAAAAATGCACCTTGGTAATTATTGATTCAAACACTTTGAAATTTACAGGTCGAATAATTAAACTGACTCAGAATTTTTCTCCCTACATAAATAATCAATATTCGCAAAAGAGAAAAATTAAAAAAAAAAGAAGAAGAAATTTCAAATTAGAAACTAAAAGTATACATTGAAGATTTTCGTTCAGGCTGGGACTCGAACCCAGGGCCACTCGCTTGGAAGCCTAACACTCTAGCCATTAGTCTATGGGACCTCTGTCGGTGGGAGTTTTAAATATAATAAAAACAAAAAATGCACCTTGGTAATTGTTTATTTAAACACTTTGAAATCTTCGTGTCGAAAAATTAAACTGACTCAGAATTTTCTTCCCTACATAAATAATCAATAATTGCAAAGGAAAGAAATTGAAAAAAAAAAGAATTTCCAAATTAGAAAAGAAATATATACATTGAAGATATTCGCTCCGGCTGGGACTCGAACCCAGGCCACTCGCTTGGAAGACCAGCGGTCTAGCCATTAGGCTATCGGAGTTCTGTCGAGCGGAGTCTTACTGCCTGACTGATACTGCCTGACTGACAGACTGACTCACTGACTGACTGATACTGACTGACTGACCGAGACTGACTGACTAACTGCCTGACTGACTGAGACTGGACTGACTGACTGACTGACTGAATGACTAAATGACTGACTGACACTGACTGACTGACTGCTTGACTACCTGACTGACTGCTTGACTGACTAACTGACTGGACAGGACTGACCGACTGACTGACTGACAGACTGACTGAATAAGGATGACTGACAGACTGACTGAATAAGGCTGACTGACTGACTGACTGACAGACTGACTGAATAAGGCTGACCGACTGACTGACTGCCTGACTGACTGACTGACTGAATGACTGACTGACTGACTGACCGAGACTGACTGACTGACTGACTGAGACTGGACTGGACTGGACTGACTGACTGACTGACTGAGACTGACTGACTGCTTTAGTGACTAACTGACTGCACAGGACTGACCGACTGACTGACTGACTGACTGCCTGACTGACTGACTAACTGAATGACTGACTGACTGAGACTAAATGACTGACTGCTTGACTGACTGGCTGAAGGACTAACTGACTGACTGAGTGACTGACTGACTGGACTGACTGACTGAGACTGAATGACTGAGTGCTTGACTGATTGACTGTCAGACTGACTGACTGACTTCGCAAAAGGGAAAAATAAAAAAAAAAGAATTATAAAATTAGAAAAAAATATTTGCATTTAAGATTTCCTTTCCGGCTGGGATTTGAACCCAGGGCGACACTCATGGAAGCCCAACGCTCTCGCCAATATACTATCGGATCTCTGTTGATCGGTGTCTTAATTATAATAAAAACAAAAAATGCACCTTAGTAATTATTGATCTAAAATCTTTGAAATCTAAAGATCGAATGATTAAACTGACTTAGAATTTTCTTCCGTACATAAATAATCCATATTTGCAAAAGAAAGAATTTGAAAAAAAAAAAAGAATCTTCAAATTAGAAGAGAAATATATACATGGAAGATTTTCGTTCCGGCCGGGACTCGAACACAGTACCACGCGCTTGGAACCCAACGGTCTGGCCATTAGGCTATCGGAGCTCTGTCGATGGAAGTCTTAAATATAATAAAAACAAAAAATGCACCTTGGTAATTATTGATTCAAACACTTTGAAATTTACAGGTCGAATAATTAAACTGACTCAGAATTTTTCTCCCTACATAAATAATCAATATTCGCAAAAGAGAAAAATTAAAAAAAAAGAAGAAGAAATTTCAAATTAGAAACTAAAAGTATACATTGAAGATTTTCGTTCAGGCTGGGACTCGAACCCAGGGCCACTCGCTTGGAAGCCTAACACTCTAGCCATTAGTCTATGGGAGCTCTGTCGGTGGGAGTTTTAAATATAATAAAAACAAAAAATGCACCTTGGTAATTGTTTATTTAAACACTTTGAAATCTTCGTGTCGAAAAATTAAACTGACTCAGAATTTTCTTCCCTACATAAATAATCAATAATTGCAAAGGAAAGAAATTGAAAAAAAAAGAATTTTCAAATTAGAAAAGAAATATATACATTGAAGATATTCGCTCCGGCTGGGACTCGAACCCAGGCCACTCGCTTGGAAGACCAGCGGTCTAGCCATTAGGCTATCGGAGTTCTGTCGAGCGGAGTCTTACTGCCTGACTGATACTGCCTGACTGACAGACTGACTCACTGACTGACTGATACTGACTGACTGACTCACTGACTGACCGAGACTGACTGACTAACTGCCTGACTGACTGACTGACTGACTGACTGACTGACTGACTGACTGACTGACTAACTGACTGACTGAGACTGACTGACTGACTGCTTGACTCTCTGACTGGTTATTTCACTGACTGACTGAATGACTAAATGACTGACTGACACTGACTGACTGACTGCTTGACTACCTGACTGACTGCTTGACTGACTAACTGACTGGACAGGACTGACCGACTGACTGACTGACAGACTGACTGAATAAGGATGACTGACAGACTGACTGAATAAGGCTGACTGACTGACTGACTGACAGACTGACTGAATAAGGCTGACCGACTGACTGACTGCCTGACTGACTGACTGACTGAATGACTGACTGACTGACTGACCGAGACTGACTGACTGACTGACTGAGACTGGACTGGACTGACTGACTGACTGACTGACTGAGACTGACTGACTGCTTTAGTGACTAACTGACTGCACAGGACTGACCGACTGACTGACTGACTGACTGCCTGACTGACTGACTAACTGAATGACTGACTGACTGAGACTAAATGACTGACTGCTTGACTGACTGGCTGAAGGACTAACTGACTGACTGAGTGACTGACTGACTGGACTGACTGACTGAGACTGAATGACTGAGTCTTGACTGACTGACTGTCAGACTGACTGACTGACTTCGCAAAAGGGAAAAATAAAAAAAAAAGATTTATAAAATTAGAAAAAAATATTTGCATTTAAGATTTCCTTTCCGGCTGGGATTTGAACCCAGGGCGACACTCATGGAAGCCCAACGCTCTCGCCAATATACTATCGGATCTCTGTTGATCGGTGTCTTAATTATATTAAAAACAAAAAATGCACCTTAGTAATTATTGATCTAAAATCTTTGAAATCTAAAGGTCGAATGATTAAACTGACTCAGAATTTTCTTCCGTACATAAATAATCCATATTTGCAAAAGAAAGAAATTGAAAAAAAAAGAATCTTCAAATTAGAAGAGAAATACATACATGGAAGATTTTCGTTCCGGCCGGGACTCGAACCCAGTACCACGCGCTTGGAACCCAACGGTCTAGCCATTAGGCTATCGGAGCTCTGTCGATTTAAGTCTTAAATATAATAAAAACAAAAAATGCACCTTGGTAATTATTGATTCAAACACTTTGAAATTTATAGGTCGAATAATTAAACTGACTCAGAATTTTTCTCCCTACATAAATAATCAATATTCGCAAAAGAGAAAAATTAAAAAAAAAAGAAGAAGAAATTTCAAATTAGAAACTAAAAGTATACATTGAAGATTTTCGTTCAGGCTGGGACTCGAACCCAGGGCCACTCGCTTGGAAGCCTAACACTCTAGCCATTAGTCTATGGGACCTCTGTCGGTGGGAGTTTTAAATATAATAAAAACAAAAAATGCACCTTGGTAATTGTTTATTTAAACACTTTGAAATCTTTGTGTCGAAAAATTAAACTGACTCAGAATTTTCTTCCCTACATAAATAATCAATAATTGCAAAGGAAAGAAATTGAAAAAAAAAAGAATTTCCAAATTAGAAAAGAAATATATACATTGAAGATATTCGCTCCGGCTGGGACTCGAACCCAGGCCACTCGCTTGGAAGACCAGCGGTCTAGCCATTAGGCTATCGGAGTTCTGTCGAGCGGAGTCTTACTGCCTGACTGATACTGCCTGACTGACAGACTGACTCACTGACTGACTGATACTGACTGACTGACTCACTGACTGACCGAGACTGACTGACTAACTGCCTGACTGACTGAGACTGGACTGACTGACTGACTGACTGAATGACTAAATGACTGACTGACACTGACTGACTGACTGCTTGACTACCTGACTGACTGCTTGACTGACTAACTGACTGGACAGGACTGACCGACTGACTGACTGACAGACTGACTGAATAAGGATGACTGACAGACTGACTGAATAAGGCTGACTGACTGACTGACTGACAGACTGACTGAATAAGGCTGACCGACTGACTGACTGCCTGACTGACTGACTGACTGAATGACTGACTGACTGACTGACCGAGACTGACTGACTGACTGACTGAGACTGGACTGGACTGACTGACTGACTGACTGACTGAGACTGACTGACTGCTTTAGTGACTAACTGACTGCACAGGACTGACCGACTGACTGACTGACTGACTGCCTGACTGACTGACTAACTGAATGACTGACTGACTGAGACTAAATGACTGACTGCTTGACTGACTGGCTGAAGGACTAACTGACTGACTGAGTGACTGACTGACTGGACTGACTGACTGAGACTGAATGACTGAGTCTTGACTGACTGACTGTCAGACTGACTGACTGACTTCGCAAAAGGGAAAAATAAAAAAAAAAGATTTATAAAATTAGAAAAAAATATTTGCATTTAAGATTTCCTTTCCGGCTGGGATTTGAACCCAGGGCGACACTCATGGAAGCCCAACGCTCTCGCCAATATACTATCGGATCTCTGTTGATCGGTGTCTTAATTATAATAAAAACAAAAAATGCACCTTAGTAATTATTGATCTAAAATCTTTGAAATCTAAAGGTCGAATGATTAAACTGACTCAGAATTTTCTTCCGTACATAAATAATCCATATTTGCAAAAGAAAGAAATTGAAAAAAAAAAGAATCTTCAAATTAGAAGAGAAATATATACATGGAAGATTTTCGTTCCGGCCGGGACTCGAACACAGTACCACGCGCTTGGAACCCAACGGTCTAGCCATTAGGCTATCGGAGCTCTGTCGATGGAAGTCTTAAATATAATAAAAACAAAAAATGCACCTTGGTAATTATTGATTCAAACACTTTGAAATTTACAGGTCGAATAATTAAACTGACTCAGAATTTTTCTCCCTACATAAATAATCAATATTCGCAAAAGAGAAAAATTAAAAAAAAAGAAGAAGAAATTTCAAATTAGAAACTAAAAGTATACATTGAAGATTTTCGTTCAGGCTGGGACTCGAACCCAGGGCCACTCGCTTGGAAGCCTAACACTCTAGCCATTAGTCTATGGGAGCTCTCTCGGTGGGAGTTTTAAATATAATAAAAACAAAAAATGCACCTTGGTAATTGTTTATTTAAACACTTTGAAATCTTCGTGTCGAAAAATTAAACTGACTCAGAATTTTCTTCCCTACATAAATAATCAATAATTGCAAAGGAAAGAAATTGAAAAAAAAGAATTTTCAAATTAGAAAAGAAATATATACATTGAAGATATTCGCTCCGGCTGGGACTCGAACCCAGGCCACTCGCTTGGAAGACCAGCGGTCTAGCCATTAGGCTATCGGAGTTCTGTCGAGCGGAGTCTTACTGCCTGACTGATACTGCCTGACTGACAGACTGACTCACTGACTGACTGATACTGACTGACTGACTCACTGACTGACCGAGACTGACTGACTAACTGCCTGACTGACTGAGACTGGACTGACTGACTGACTGACTGACTGACTGACTAACTGACTGACTGAGACTGACTGACTGACTGCTTGACTCTCTGACTGGCTATTTCACTGACTGACTGAATGACTAAATGACTGACTGACACTGACTGACAGACTGCTTGACTACCTGACTGACTGCTTGACTGACTAACTGACTGGACAGGACTGACCGACTGACTGACAGACTGACTGAATAAGGATGACTGACAGACTGACTGAATAAGGCTGACTGACTGACTGACTGACAGACTGACTGACTGACTGAATGACTGACTGACTGACTGACCGAGACTGACGGACTGACTGACTGAGACTGGACTGGACTGACTGACTGACTGACTGACTGAGACTGACTGACTGCTTTAGTGACTAACTGACTGCACAGGACTGACCGACTGACTGACTGACTGACTGCCTGACTGACTGACTGAATGACTGACTGACTGAGACTAAATGACTGACTGCTTGACTGACTGGCTGAAGGACTAACTGACTGACTGAGTGACTGACTGACTGGACTGACTGACTGAGACTGAATGACCAATTGCTTGACTGATTGACTGTCAGACTGACTGACTGACTTCGCAAAAGGGAAAAATAAAAAAAAAAGAATTTTAAAATTAGAAAAAAATATTTGCATTTAAGAATTCCTTTCCGGCTGGGATTTGAACCCAGGGCGACACTCATGGAAGCCCAACGCTCTCGCCAATATACTATCGGATCTCTGTTGATCGGTGTCTTAATTATAATAAAAACAAAAAATGCACCTTAGTAATTATTGATCTAAAATCTTTGAAATCTAAAGGTCGAATGATTAAACTGACTCAGAATTTTCTTCCGTACATAAATAATCCATATTTGCAAAAGAAAGAAATTGAAAAAAAAAAGAATCTTCAAATTAGAAGAGAAATTTATACATAGAAGATTTTCGTTCCGGCCGGGACTCGAACCCAGTACCACGCGCTTGGAACCCAACGGTTTAGCCATTAGGCTATCGGAGCTCTGTCGATGGAAGTCGTAAATATAATAAAAACAAAAAATGCACCTTGGTAATTATTGATTCAAACACTTTGAAATTTACAGGTCGAATAATTAAACTGACTCGAATTTTTCTCCCTACATAAATAATCAATATTCGCAAAAGAGAAAAATTAAAAAAAAAAAGGAAGAAGAAATTTCAAATTAGAAACTAAAAGTATACATTGAAGATTTTCGTTCAGGCTGGGACTCGAACCCAGGGCCACTCGCTTGGAAACCTAACACTCTAGCCATTAGTCTATGGGAGCTCTCTCGGTGGGAGTTTTAAATATAATAAAAACAAAAAATGCACCTTGGTAATTGTTTATTTAAACACTTTGAAATCTTCGTGTCGAAAAATTAAACTGACTCAGAATTTTCTTCCCTACATAAATAATCAATAATTGCAAAGGAAAGAAATTGAAAAAAAAAAGAATTTTCAAATTAGAAAAGAAATATATACATTGAAGATATTCGCTCCGGCTGGGACTCGAACCCAGGCCACTCGCTTGGAAGACCAGTGGTCTAGCCATTAGGCTATCGGAGTTCTGTCGAGCGGAGTCTTACTGCCTGACTGATACTGCCTGACTGACAGACTGACTCACTGACTGACTGATACTGACTGACTGACTCACTGACTGACCGAGACTGACTGACTAACTGCCTGACTGACTGAGACTGGACTGACTGACTGACTGACTGACTGACTGACTAACTGACTGACTGAGACTGACTGACTGACTGCTTGACTCTCTGACTGGCTATTTCACTGACTGACTGAATGACTAAATGACTGACTGACACTGACTGACTGACTGCTTGACTACCTGACTGACTGCTTGACTGACTAACTGACTGGACAGGACTGACCGACTGACTGACTGACAGACTGACTGAATAAGGATGACTGACAGACTGACTGAATAAGGCTGACTGACTGACTGACTGACAGACTGACTGAATAAGGCTGACCGACTGAGTGACTGCCTGACTGACTGACTGACTGAATGACTGACTGACTGACTGACTGACTGAGACTGGACTGGACTGACTGACTGACTGACTGACTGAGACTGACTGACTGCTTTAGTGACTAACTGAGTGCACAGGACTGACCGACTGACTGACTGACTGACTGCCTGAATGACTGACTGACTGAATGACTGACTGACTGAGACTAAATAACTGACTGCTTGACTGACTGGATGAAGGACTAACTGACTGACTGAGTGACTGACTGACTGGACTGACTGACTGCTTGACTACCTGACTGACGGCTTGACTGACTAACTGACTGGACAGGACTGACAGACTGACTGAATAAGGATGACTGACAGACTGACTGAATAAGGCTGACTGACTGACTGACTGACTGACTGACTGAATAAGGCTGACCGACTGACTGACTGCCTGACTGACTGACTGACTGAATGACTGACTGACTGACTGACCGAGACTGACTGACTGACTGCCTGAGACTGACTGACTGCTTTAGTGACTAACTGACTGCACAGGACTGACCGACTGACTGACTGACTGACTGCCTGACTGACTGACTGACTGAATGACTGACTGACTGAGTGACTGACTGACTGGACTGACTGACTGAGACTGAATGACTGAGTGCTTGACTGATTGACTGTCAGACTGACTGACTGACTTCGCAAAAGGGAAAAATAAAAGAAAAGAATTATAAAATTAGAAAAAAATATTTGCATTTAAGATTTCCTTTCCGGCCGGGACTCGAACCCAGTACCACGCGCTAGGAACCCAACGGTCTAGCCATTAGGCTATCGGAGCTCTGCCGATGGAAGTCTTAAATATAATAAAAACAAAAAATGCACCTTGGTAATTATTGATTCAAACACTTTGAAATTTACAGGTCGAATAATTAAACTGACTCAGAATTTTTCTCCCTACATAAATAATCAATATTCGCAAAAGAGAAAAATTAAAAAAAAAAGAAGAAGAAATTTCAAATTAGAAACTAAAAGTATACATTGAAGATTTTCGTTCAGGCCGGGACTCGAACCCAGGGCCACTCGCTTGGAAGCCTAACACTCTAGCCATTAGTCTATGGGAGCTCTGTCGTTGGGAGTTTTAAATATAATAAAAACAAAAAATGCACCTTGGTAATTGTTTAATTAAACACTTTGAAATCTTCGTGTCGAAAAATTAAACTGACTCAGAATTTTCTTCCCTACATAAATAATCAATAATTGCAAAGGAAAGAAATTGAAAAAAAAAAGAATTTTCAAATTAGAAAAGAAATATATACATTGAAGATATTCGCTCCGGCTGGGACTCGAACCCAGGCCACTCGCTTGGAAGACCTGTGGTCTAGCCATTAGACTATCGGAGTTCTGTCGAGCGGAGTCTTACTGCCTGACTGATACTGCCTGACTGACAGACTGACTCACTGACTGACTGATACTGACTGACTGACTCACTGACTGACCGAGACTGACTGACTAACTGCCTGACTGACTGAGACTGGACAGACTGACTGACTGACTGACTGACTGACTAACTGACTGACTGAGACTGACTGACTGACTGCTTGACTCTCTGACTGGCTATTTCACTGACTGACTGAATGACTAAATGACTGACTGACACTGACTGACTGACTGCTTGACTACCTGACTGACTGCTTGACTGACTAACTGACTGGACAGGACTGACCGACTGACTGACTGACAGACTGACTGAATAAGGATGACTGACAGACTGACTGAATAAGGCTGACTGACTGACTGACTGACAGACTGACTGAATAAGGCTGACCGACTGACTGACTGCCTGACTGACTGAATGACTGACTGACTGACTGACCGAGACTGACTGACTGACTGACTGACTGAGACTGGACTGGACTGACTGACTGACTGACTGACTGAGACTGACTGACTGCTTTAGTGACTAACTGACTGCACAGGACTGACCGACTGACTGACTGACTGTCGACTGACTGGCTGACTGAATGACTGACTGACTGAGACTAAATGACTGACTGCTTGACTGACTGGCTGAAGGACTAACTGACTGACTGAGTGACTGACTGACTGGACTGACTGACTGAGACTGAATGACCAATTGCTTGACTGATTGACTGTCAGACTGACTGACTGACTTCGCAAAAGGGAAAAATAAAAAAAAAAGAATTTTAAAATTAGAAAAAAATATTTGCATTTAAGAATTCCTTTCCGGCTGGGATTTGAACCCAGGGCGACACTCATGGAAGCCCAACGCTCTCGCCAATATACTATCGGATCTCTGTTGATCGGTGTCTTAATTATAATAAAAACAAAAAATGCACCTTAGTAATTATTGATCTAAAATCTTTGAAATCTAAAGGTCGAATGATTAAACTGACTCAGAATTTTCTTCCGTACATAAATAATCCATATTTGCAAAAGAAAGAAATTGAAAAAAAAAAGAATCTTCAAATTAGAAGAGAAATTTATACATAGAAGATTTTCGTTCCGGCCGGGACTCGAACCCAGTACCACGCGCTTGGAACCCAACGGTTTAGCCATTAGGCTATCGGAGCTCTGTCGATGGAAGTCGTAAATATAATAAAAACAAAAAATGCACCTTGGTAATTATTGATTCAAACACTTTGAAATTTACAGGTCGAATAATTAAACTGACTCGAATTTTTCTCCCTACATAAATAATCAATATTCGCAAAAGAGAAAAATTAAAAAAAAAAATGAAGAAGAAATTTCAAATTAGAAACTAAAAGTATACATTGAAGATTTTCGTTCAGGCTGGGACTCGAACCCAGGGCCACTCGCTTGGAAACCTAACACTCTAGCCATTAGTCTATGGGAGCTCTCTCGGTGGGAGTTTTAAATATAATAAAAACAAAAAATGCACCTTGGTAATTGTTTATTTAAACACTTTGAAATCTTCGTGTCGAAAAATTAAACTGACTCAGAATTTTCTTCCCTACATAAATAATCAATAATTGCAAAGGAAAGAAATTGAAAAAAAAAAGAATTTTCAAATTAGAAAAGAAATATATACATTGAAGATATTCGCTCCGGCTGGGACTCGAACCCAGGCCACTCGCTTGGAAGACCAGTGGTCTAGCCATTAGGCTATCGGAGTTCTGTCGAGCGGAGTCTTACTGCCTGACTGATACTGCCTGACTGACAGACTGACTCACTGACTGACTGATACTGACTGACTGACTCACTGACTGACCGAGACTGACTGACTAACTGCCTGACTGACTGAGACTGGACTGACTGACTGACTGACTGACTGACTGACTAACTGACTGACTGAGACTGACTGACTGACTGCTTGACTCTCTGACTGGCTATTTCACTGACTGACTGAATGACTAAATGACTGACTGACACTGACTGACTGACTGCTTGACTACCTGACTGACTGCTTGACTGACTAACTGACTGGACAGGACTGACCGACTGACTGACTGACAGACTGACTGAATAAGGATGACTGACAGACTGACTGAATAAGGCTGACTGACTGACTGACTGACAGACTGACTGAATAAGGCTGACCGACTGAGTGACTGCCTGACTGACTGACTGACTGAATGACTGACTGACTGACTGACTGACTGAGACTGGACTGGACTGACTGACTGACTGACTGACTGAGACTGACTGACTGCTTTAGTGACTAACTGAGTGCACAGGACTGACCGACTGACTGACTGACTGACTGCCTGAATGACTGACTGACTGAATGACTGACTGACTGAGACTAAATGACTGACTGCTTGACTGACTGGATGAAGGACTAACTGACTGACTGAGTGACTGACTGACTGGACTGACTGACTGCTTGACTACCTGACTGACGGCTTGACTGACTAACTGACTGGACAGGACTGACAGACTGACTGAATAAGGATGACTGACAGACTGACTGAATAAGGCTGACTGACTGACTGACTGACTGACTGACTGAATAAGGCTGACCGACTGACTGACTGCCTGACTGACTGACTGACTGAATGACTGACTGACTGACTGACCGAGACTGACTGACTGACTGCCTGAGACTGACTGACTGCTTTAGTGACTAACTGACTGCACAGGACTGACCGACTGACTGACTGACTGACTGCCTGACTGACTGACTGACTGAATGACTGACTGACTGAGTGACTGACTGACTGGACTGACTGACTGAGACTGAATGACTGAGTGCTTGACTGATTGACTGTCAGACTGACTGACTGACTTCGCAAAAGGGAAAAATAAAAGAAAAGAATTATAAAATTAGAAAAAAATATTTGCATTTAAGATTTCCTTTCCGGCCGGGACTCGAACCCAGTACCACGCGCTAGGAACCCAACGGTCTAGCCATTAGGCTATCGGAGCTCTGCCGATGGAAGTCTTAAATATAATAAAAACAAAAAATGCACCTTGGTAATTATTGATTCAAACACTTTGAAATTTACAGGTCGAATAATTAAACTGACTCAGAATTTTTCTCCCTACATAAATAATCAATATTCGCAAAAGAGAAAAATTAAAAAAAAAAGAAGAAGAAATTTCAAATTAGAAACTAAAAGTATACATTGAAGATTTTCGTTCAGGCCGGGACTCGAACCCAGGGCCACTCGCTTGGAAGCCTAACACTCTAGCCATTAGTCTATGGGAGCTCTGTCGTTGGGAGTTTTAAATATAATAAAAACAAAAAATGCACCTTGGTAATTGTTTAATTAAACACTTTGAAATCTTCGTGTCGAAAAATTAAACTGACTCAGAATTTTCTTCCCTACATAAATAATCAATAATTGCAAAGGAAAGAAATTGAAAAAAAAAAGAATTTTCAAATTAGAAAAGAAATATATACATTGAAGATATTCGCTCCGGCTGGGACTCGAACCCAGGCCACTCGCTTGGAAGACCTGTGGTCTAGCCATTAGACTATCGGAGTTCTGTCGAGCGGAGTCTTACTGCCTGACTGATACTGCCTGACTGACAGACTGACTCACTGACTGACTGATACTGACTGACTGACTCACTGACTGACCGAGACTGACTGACTAACTGCCTGACTGACTGAGACTGGACAGACTGACTGACTGACTGACTGACTGACTAACTGACTGACTGAGACTGACTGACTGACTGCTTGACTCTCTGACTGGCTATTTCACTGACTGACTGAATGACTAAATGACTGACTGACACTGACTGACTGACTGCTTGACTACCTGACTGACTGCTTGACTGACTAACTGACTGGACAGGACTGACCGACTGACTGACTGACAGACTGACTGAATAAGGATGACTGACAGACTGACTGAATAAGGCTGACTGACTGACTGACTGACAGACTGACTGAATAAGGCTGACCGACTGACTGACTGCCTGACTGACTGAATGACTGACTGACTGACTGACCGAGACTGACTGACTGACTGACTGACTGAGACTGGACTGGACTGACTGACTGACTGACTGACTGAGACTGACTGACTGCTTTAGTGACTAACTGACTGCACAGGACTGACCGACTGACTGACTGACTGTCGACTGACTGGCTGACTGAATGACTGACTGACTGAGACTAAATGACTGACTGCTTGACTGACTGGTTGAAGGACTAACTGTCTGACTGAGTGACTGACTGACTGGACTGACTGACTGAGACTGAATGACTGAGTGCTTGACTGATTGACTGTCAGACTGACTGACTGACTTCGCAAAAGGGAAAAATAAAAAAAAAGAATTATAAAATTAGAAAAAAATATTTGCATTTAAGATTTCCTTTCCGGCTGGGATTTGAACCCAGGGCGACAATTATGGAAGCCCAACGCTCTCGCCAATATACTATCGGATCTCTGTTGATCGGTGTCTTAATTATAATAAAAACAAAAAATGCACTTTAGTAATTATTGATCTAAAATCTTTGAAATCTAAAGGTCGAATGATTAAACTGACTCAGAATTTTCTTCCGTACATAAATAATCCATATTTGCAAAAGAAAGAAATTGAAAAAAAAAAAATCTTCAAATTAGAAGAGAAATACATACATGGAAGATTTTCGTTCCGGCCGGGACTCGAACCCAGGGCCACTCGCTTGGAAGCCTAACACTCTAGCCATTAGTCTATGGGAGCTCTGTCGGTGGGAGTTTTAAATATAATAAAAACAAAAAATGCACCTTGGTAATTGTTTATTTAAACACTTTGAAATCTTCGTGTCGAAAAATTAAACTGACTCAGAATTTTCTTCCCTACATAAATAATCAATAATTGCAAAGGAAAGAAATTGAAAAAAAAAAGAATTTTCAAATTAGAAAAGAAATATATACATTGAAGATATTCGCTCCGGCTGGGACTCGAACCCAGGCCACTCGCTTGGAAGACCAGCGGTCTAGCCATTAGGCTATCGGAGTTCTGTCGAACGGAGTCTTACTGCCTGACTGATACTGCCTGACTGACAGACTGACTCACTGACTGACTGATACTGACTGACTGACTCACTGACTGACCGAGACTGACTGACTAACTGCCTGACTGACTGAGACTGGACTGACTGACTGACTGACTGACTAACTGACTGACTGAGACTGACTGACTGACTGCTTGACTCTCTGACTGGCTGAATGACTAAATGACTGACTGACACTGACTGACTGACTGCTTGACTACCTGACTGACGGCTTGACTGACTAACTGACTGGACAGGACTGACAGACTGACTGAATAAGGATGACTGACAGACTGACTGAATAAGGCTGACTGACTGACTGACTGAATAAGGCTGACCGACTGACTGACTGACTGACTGAGACTGACTGACTGCTTTAGTGACTAACTGACTGCACAGGACTGACCGACTGACTGACTGACTGACTGCCTGAGACTGACTGACTGCTTTAGTGA
Source organism: Uloborus diversus (assembly GCF_026930045.1). Taxonomy (NCBI): domain Eukaryota; kingdom Metazoa; phylum Arthropoda; class Arachnida; order Araneae; family Uloboridae; genus Uloborus; species Uloborus diversus. The sequence continues at coordinate 14,775 of NW_026558790.1, forward strand.
CTAACTGACTGCACAGGACTGACCGACTGACTGACTGACTGACTGCCTGACTGACTGACTGACTGAATGACTGACTGACTGAGTGACTGACTGACTGGACTGACTGACTGAGACTGAATGACTGAGTGCTTGACTGATTGACTGTCAGACTGACTGACTGACTTCGCAAAAGGGAAAAATAAAAGAAAAGAATTATAAAATTAGAAAAAAATATTTGCATTTAAGATTTCCTTTCCGGCCGGGACTCGAACCCAGTACCACGCGCTAGGAACCCAACGGTCTAGCCATTAGGCTATCGGAGCTCTGCCGATGGAAGTCTTAAATATAATAAAAACAAAAAATGCACCTTGGTAATTATTGATTCAAACACTTTGAAATTTACAGGTCGAATAATTAAACTGACTCAGAATTTTTCTCCCTACATAAATAATCAATATTCGCAAAAGAGAAAAATTAAAAAAAAAAGAAGAAGAAATTTCAAATTAGAAACTAAAAGTATACATTGAAGACTTTCGTTCAGGCTGGGACTCGAACCCAGGGCCACTCGCTTGGAAGCCTAACACTCTAGCCATTAGTCTATGGGAGCTCTGTCGTTGGGAGTTTTAAATATAATAAAAACAAAAAATGCACCTTGGTAATTGTTTAATTAAACACTTTGAAATCTTCGTGTCGAAAAATTAAACTGACTCAGAATTTTCTTCCCCACATAAATAATCAATAATTGCAAAGGAAAGAAATTGAAAAAAAAAAGAATTTTCAAATTAGAAAAGAAATATATACATTGAAGATATTCGCTCCGGCTGGGACTCGAACCCAGGCCACTCGCTTGGAAGACCAGTGGTCTAGCCATTAGACTATCGGAGTTCTGTCGAGCGGAGTCTTACTGCCTGACTGATACTGCCTGACTGACAGACTGACTCACTGACTGACTGATACTGACTGACTGACTCACTGACTGACCGAGACTGACTGACTAACTGCCTGACTGACTGAGACTGGACAGACTGACTGACTGACTGACTGACTGACTAACTGACTGACTGAGACTGACTGACTGACTGCTTGACTCTCTGACTGGCTATTTCACTGACTGACTGAATGACTAAATGACTGACTGACACTGACTGACTGACTGCTTGACTACCTGACTGACTGCTTGACTGACTAACTGACTGGACAGGACTGACCGACTGACTGACTGACAGACTGACTGAATAAGGATGACTGACAGACTGACTGAATAAGGCTGACTGACTGACTGACTGACAGACTGACTGAATAAGGCTGACCGACTGACTGACTGCCTGACTGACTGACTGACTGAATGACTGACTGACTGACTGACCGAGACTGACTGACTGACTGACTGAGACTGGACTGGACTGACTGACTGACTGACTGACTGAGACTGACTGACTGCTTTAGTGACTAACTGACTGCACAGGACTGACCGACTGACTGACTGACTGTCGACTGACTGGCTGACTGAATGACTGACTGACTGAGACTAAATGACTGACTGCTTGACTGACTGGTTGAAGGACTAACTGTCTGACTGAGTGACTGACTGACTGGACTGACTGACTGAGACTGAATGACTGAGTGCTTGACTGATTGACTGTCAGACTGACTGACTGACTTCGCAAAAGGGAAAAATAAAAAAAAAGAATTATAAAATTAGAAAAAAATATTTGCATTTAAGATTTCCTTTCCGGCTGGGATTTGAACCCAGGGCGACAATTATGGAAGCCCAACGCTCTCGCCAATATACTATCGGATCTCTGTTGATCGGTGTCTTAATTATAATAAAAACAAAAAATGCACTTTAGTAATTATTGATCTAAAATCTTTGAAATCTAAAGGTCGAATGATTAAACTGACTCAGAATTTTCTTCCGTACATAAATAATCCATATTTGCAAAAGAAAGAAATTGAAAAAAAAAGAATCTTCAAATTAGAAGAGAAATACATACATGGAAGATTTTCGTTCCGGCCGGGACTCGAACCCAGTACCACGCGCTTGGAACCCAACGGTCTAGCCATTAGGCTATCGGAGCTCTGTCGATGGAAGTCTTAAATATAATAAAAACAAAAAATGCACCTTGGTAATTATTGATTCAAACACTTTGAAATTTACAGGTCGAATAATTAAACTGACTCAGAATTTTTTTCCCTACATAAATAATCAATATTCGCAAAAAAGAAAAATTAAAAAAAAAGAAGAAGAAATTTCAAATTAGAAACTAAAAGTATACATTGAAGATTTTCGTTCAGGCTGGGACTCGAACCCAGGGCCACTCGCTTGGAAGCCTAACACTCTAGCCATTAGTCTATGGGAGCTCTGTCGGTGGGAGTTTTAAATATAATAAAAACAAAAAATGCACCTTGGTAATTGTTTATTTAAACACTTTGAAATCTTTGTGTCGAAAAATTAAACTGACTCAGAATTTTCTTCCCTACATAAATAATCAATAATTGCAAAGGAAAGAAATTGAAAAAAAAAAGAATTTTCAAATTAGAAAAGAAATATATACATTGAAGATATTCGCTCCGGCTGGGACTCGAACCCAGGCCACTCGCTTGGAAGACCAGCGGTCTAGCCTTTAGGCTATCGGAGTTCTGTCGAGCGGAGTCTTACTGCCTGACTGATACTGCCTGACTGACAGACTGACTCACTGACTGACTGATACTGACTGACTGACTCACTGACTGACCGAGACTGACTGACTAACTGCCTGACTGACTGAGACTGGACTGACTGACTGACTGACTGACTGACTGACTAACTGACTGACTGAGACTGACTGACTGACTGCTTGACTCTCTGACTGGCTATTTCACTGACTGACTGAATGACTAAATGACTGACTGACACTGACTGACTGACTGCTTGACTACCTGACTGACTGCTTGACTGACTAACTGACTGGACAGGACTGACCGACTGACTGACTGACAGACTGACTGAATAAGGATGACTGACAGACTGACTGAATAAGGCTGACTGACTGACTGACAGACTGACTGAATAAGGCTGACCGACTGACTGACTGCCTGACTGACTGACTGACTGACTGACTGACTGAGACTGGACTGACTGACAGACTGACTGAATAAGGCTGACCGACTGACTGACTGCCTGACTGACTGACTGACTGACTGACTGACTGAGACTGGACTGGACTGACTGACTGACTGACTGAGACTGACTGACTGACTGACTGACTGACTGACTGACTGAGACTGGACTGACTGACAGACTGACTGAATAAGGCTGACCGACTGACTGACTGCCTGACTGACTGACTGACTGACTGACTGACTGAGACTGGACTGGACTGACTGACTGACTGACTGAGACTGACTGACTGCTTTAGTGACTAACTGACTGCACAGGACTGACCGACTGACTGACTGACTGACTGCCTGACTGACTGACTGACTGAATGACTGACTGACTGAGACTAAATGACTGACTGCTTGACTGACTGGCTGAAGGACTAACTGACTGACTGAGTGACTGACTGACTGGACTGACTGACTGAGACTGAATGACTGAGTGCTTGACTGATTGACTGTCAGACTGATTGACTGACTTCGCAAAAGGGAAAAATAAAAAAAAAGAATTATAAAATTAGAAAAAAATATTTGCATTTAAGAATTCCTTTCCGGCTGGGATTTGAACCCAGGGCGACACTCATGGAAGCCCAACGCTCTCGCCAATATACTATCGGATCTCTGTTGAACGGTGTCTTAATTATAATAAAAACAAAAAATGCACCTTAGTAATTATTGATCTAAAATCTTTGAAATCTAAAGGTCGAATGATTAAACTGACTCAGAATTTTCTTCCGTACATAAATAATCCATATTTGCAAAAGAAAGAAATTGAAAAAAAAAAGAATCTTCAAATTAGAAGAGAAATATATACATGGAAGATTTTCGTTCCGGCCGGGACTCGAACCCAGTACCACGCGCTTGGAACCCAACGGTCTAGCCATTAGGCTATCGGAGCTCTGTCGATGGAAGTCTTAAATATAATAAAAACAAAAAATGCACCTTGGTAATTATTGATTCGAACACTTTGAAATTTACAGGTCGAATAATTAAACTGACTCAGAATTTTTCTCCCTACATAAATAATCAATATTCGCAAAAGAAAAAAATTAAAAAAAAAAGAAGAAGAAATTTCAAATTAGAAACTAAAAGTATACATTGAAGATTTTCGTTCAGGCTGGGACTCGAACCCAGGGCCACTCGCTTGGAAGCCTAACACTCTAGCCATTAGTCTATGGGAGCTCTGTCGGTGGGAGTTTTAAATATAATAAAAACAAAAAATGCACCTTGGTAATTGTTTATTTAAACACTTTGAAATCTTCGTGTCGAAAAATTAAACTGACTCAGAATTTTCTACCCTACAAAAATAATCAATAATTGCAAAGGAAAGAAATTGAAAAAAAAAAGAATTTTCAAATTAGAAAAGAAATATATACATTGGAGATATTCGCTCCGGCTGGGACTCGAACCCAGGCCACTCGCTTGGAAGACCAGCGGTCTAGCCATTAGGCTATCGGAGTTCTGTCGAGCGGAATCTTACTGCCTGACTGATACTGCCTGACTGACAGACTGACTCACTGATACTGACTGACTGACTCACTGACTGACCGAGACTGACTGACTAACTGCCTGACTGACTGAGACTGGACTGACTGACTGACTGACTGACTGACTAACTGACTGACTGAGACTGACTGACTGACTGCTTGACTCTCTGACTGGCTATTTCACTGACTGACTGAATGACTAAATGACTGACTGACACTGACTGACTGACTGCTTGACAGCCTGACTGACTGCTTGACTGACTAACTGACTGGACAGGACTGACCGACTGACTGACTGACAGACTAACTGAATAAGGATGACTGACAGACTGACTGAATAAGGCTGACTGACTGACTGACTGACAGACTGACTGAATAAGGCTGACCGACTGACTGACTGCCTGACTGACTGACTGACTGAATGACTGACTGACTGACTGACCGAGACTGACTGACTGACTGACTGAGACTGGACTGGACTGACTGACTGACTGACTGACTGAGACTGACTGACTGCTTTAGTGACTAACTGACTGCACAGGACTGACCGACTGACTGACTGACTGACTGCCTGACTGACTGACTGACTGAATGACTGACTGACTGAGACTAAATGACTGACTGCTTGACTGACTGGCAGAAGGACTAACTGACTGACTGAGTGACTGACTGACTGGACTGACTGACTGAGACTGAATGACTGAGTGCTTGACTGATTGACTGTCAGACTGACTGACTGACTTCGCAAAAGGGAAAAATAAAAAAAAAGAATTATAAAATTAGAAAAAAATATTTGCATTTAAGATTTCCTTGCCGGCTGGGATTTGAACCCAGGGCGACACTCATGGAAGCCCAACGCTCTCGCCAATATACTATCGGATCTCTGTTGATCGGTGTCTTAATTATAATAAAAACAAAAAATGCACCTTAGTAATTATTGATCTAAAATCTTTGAAATCTAAAGGTCGAATGATTAAACTGACTCAGAATTTTCTTCCGTACATAAATAATCCATATTTGCAAAAGAAAGAAATTGAAAAAAAAAAGAATCTTTAAATTAGAAGAGAAATATATACATGGAAGATTTTCGTTCCGACCGGGACTCGAACCCAGTACCACGCGCTTGGAACCCAACAGTCTAGCCATTAGGCTATCGGAGCTCTGTCGATGGAAGTCTTAAATATAATAAAAACAAAAAATGCACCTTGGTAATTATTGATTCAAACACTTTGAAATTTACAGGTCGAATAATTAAACTGACTCAGAATTTTTCTCCCTACATAAATAATCAATATTCGCAAAAGAGAAAAATTAAAAAAAAAAGAAGAAGAAATTTCAAATTAGAAACTAAAAGTATACATTGAAGATTTTCGTTCAGGCTGGGACTCGAACCCAGGGCCACTCGCTTGGAAGCCTAACACTCTAGCCATTAGTCTATGGGAGCTCTGTCGGTGGGAGTTTTAAATATAATAAAAACAAAAAATGCACCTTGGTAATTGTTTATTTAAACACTTTGAAATCTTCGTGTCGAAAAATTAAACTGACTCAGAATTTTCTTCCCTACATAAATAATCAATAATTGCAAAGGAAAGAAATTGAAAAAAAAAAGAATTTTCAAATTAGAAAAGAACTATATACATTGAAGATATTCGCTCCGGCTGGGACTCGAACCCAGGCCACTCGCTTGGAAGACCAGCGGTCTAGCCATTAGGCTATCGGAGTTCTGTCGAGCGGAGTCTTACTGCCTGACTGATACTGCCTGACTGACTGAGACTGGACTGACTGACTGACTGACTGACTGACTGACTAACTGACTGACTGAGACTGACTGACTGACTGCTTGACTCTCTGACTGGCTGAATGACTAAATGACTGACTGACACTGACTGACTGACTGCTTGACTACCTGACTGACGGCTTGACTGACTAACTGACTGGACAGGACTGACCGACTGACTGACTGACAGACTGACTGAATAAGGATGACTGACAGACTGACTGAATAAGGCTGACTGACTGACTGACTGACAGACTGACTGAATAAGGCTGACCGACTGACTGACTGCCTGACTGACTGACTGACTGAATGACTGACTGACTGACTGACCGAGACTGACTGACTGACTGACTGAGACTGGACTGGACTGACTGACTGACTGAGACTGACTGACTGCTTTAGTGACTAACTGACTGCACAGGACTGACCGACTGACTGACTGACTGACTGCCTGACTGACTGACTGACTGAATGACTGACTGACTGAGACTACATGACTGACTGCTTGACTGACTGGCTGAAGGACTAACTGACTGACTGAGTGACTGACTGACTGGACTGACTGACTGAGACTGAATGACTGAGTGCTTGACTGATTGACTGTCAGACTGACTGACTGACTTCGCAAAAGGGAAAAATAAAAAAAAAGAATTATAAAATTAGAAAAAAATATTTGCATTTAAGATTTCCTTTCCGGCCGAGACTCGAACCCAGTACCACGCGCTTGGAACCCAACGGTCTAGCCATTAGGCTATCGGAGCTCAGTCGATTTAAGTCTTAAATATAATAAAAACAAAAAATGCTCCTTGGTAATTATTGATTCAAACACTTTGAAATTTACAGGTCGAATAATTAAACTGACTCAGAATTTTTCTCCCTACATAAATAATCAATATTCGCAAAAGAGAAAAATTAAAAAAAAAAGAAGAAGAAATTTCAAATTAGAAACTAAAAGTATACATTGAAGATTTTCGTTCAGGCTGGGACTCGAACCCAGGGCCACTCGCTTGGAAGCCTAACACTCTAGCCATTAGTCTATGGGAGCTCTGTCGGAGGGAGTTTTAAATATAATAAAAACAAAAAATGCACCTTGGTAATTGTTTATTTAAACACTTTGAAATCTTCGTGTCGAAAAATTAAACTGACTCAGAATTTTCTTCCCTACATAAATAATCAATAATTGCAAAGGAAAGAAATTGAAAAAAAAAAGAATTTTCAAATTAGAAAAGAAATATATACATTGAAGATATTCGCACCGGCTGGGACTCGAACCCAGGCCACTCGCTTGGAAGACCAGCGGTCTAGCCATTAGGCTATCGGAGTTCTGTCGAGCGGAGTCTTACTGCATGACTGATACTACCTGACTGACAGACTGACTCACTGACTGACTGATACTGACTGACTGACTCACTGACTGACCGAGACTGACTGACTAACTGCCTGACTGACTGAGACTGGACTGACTGACTGACTGACTGACTGACTGACTAACTGACTGACTGAGACTGACTGACTGACTGCTTGACTCTCTGACTGGCTATTTCACTGACTGACTGAATGACTAAATGACTGACTGACACTGACTGACTGACTGCTTGACTACCTGACTGACTGCTTGACTGACTAACTGACTGGACAGGACTGACCGACTGACTGACTGACAGACTGACTGAATAAGGATGACTGACAGACTGACTGAATAAGGCTGACTGACTGACTGACAGACTGACTGAATAAGGCTGACCGACTGACTGACTGCCTGACTGACTGACTGACTGAATGACTGACTGACTGACTGACTGACTGACTGAGACTGGACTGGACTGACTGACTGACTGACTGACTGAGACTGACTGACTGCTTTAGTGACTAACTGACTGCACAGGACTGACCGACTGACTGACTGACTGACTGCCTGACTGACTGACTGACTGAAAGACTGACTGACTGAGACTAAATGACTGACTGCTTGACTGACTGGCTGAAGGACTAACTGACTGACTGAGTGACTGACTGACTGGACTGACTGACTGAGACTGAATGACTGAGTGCTTGACTGATTGACTGTCAGACTGACTGACTGACTTCGCAAAAGGGAAAAATAAAAAAAAAAGAATTATAAAATTAGAAAAAAATATTTGCATTTAAGATTTCCTTTCCGGCTGGGATTTGAACCCAGGGCGACACTCATGGAAGCCCAACGCTCTCGCCAATATACTATCGGATCTCTGTTGATCGGTGTCTTAATTATAATAAAAACAAAAAATGCACCTTAGTAATTATTGATCTAAAATCTTTGAAATCTAAAGGTCGAATGATTAACCTGACTCAGAATTTTCTTCCGTACATAAATAATCCATATTTGCAAAAGAAAGAAATTGAAAAAAAAAAGAATCTTCAAATTAGAAGAGAAATATATACATGGAAGATTTTCGTTCCGGCCGGGACTCGAACACAGTACCACGCGCTTGGAACCCAACGGTCTAGCCATTAGGCTATCGGAGCTCTGTCGATGGAAGTCTTAAATATAATAAAAACAAAAAATGCACCTTGGTAATTATTGATTCAAACACTTTGAAATTTACAGGTCGAATAATTAAACTGACTCAGAATTTTTCTCCCTACATAAATAATCAATATTCGCAAAAGAGAAAAATTAAAAAAAAAAGAAGAAGAAATTTCAAATTAGAAACTAAAAGTATACATTGAAGATTTTCGTTCAGGCTGGGACTCGAACCCAGGGCCACTCGCTTGGAAGCCTAACACTCTAGCCATTAGTCTATGGGAGCTCTGTCGGTGGGAGTTTTAAATATAATAAAAACAAAAAATGCACCTTGGTAATTGTTTATTTAAACACTTTGAAATCTTCGTGTCGAAAAATTAAACTGACTCAGAATTTTCTTCCCTACATAAATAATCAATAATTGCAAAGGAAAGAAATTGAAAAAAAAAGAATTTTCAAATTAGAAAAGAAATATATACATTGAAGATATTCGCTCCGGCTGGGACTCGAACCCAGGCCACTCGCTTGGAAGACCAGCGGTCTAGCCATTAGGCTATCGGAGTTCTGTCGAGCGGAGTCTTACTGCCTGACTGATACTGCCTGACTGACAGACTGACTCACTGACTGACTGATACTGACTGACTGACTCACTGACTGACCGAGACTGACTGACTAACTGCCTGACTGACTGAGACTGGACTGACTGACTGACTGACTGACGGACTGACTAACTGACTGACTGAGACTGACTGACTGACTGCTTGACTCTCTGACTGGCTATTTCACTGACTGACTGAATGACTAAATGACTGACTGACACTGACTGACTGACTGCTTGACTACCTGACTGACTGCTTGACTGACTAACTGACTGGACAGGACTGACCGACTGACTGACTGACAGACTGACTGAATAAGGATGACTGACAGACTGACTGAATAAGGCTGACTGACTGACTGACTGACAGACTGACTGAATAAGGCTGACCGACTGAGTGACTGCCTGACTGACTGACTGACTGAATGACTGACTGACTGACTGACCGAGACTGACTGACTGACTGACTGAGACTGGACTGGACTGACTGACTGACTGACTGACTGAGACTGACTGACTGCTTTAGTGACTAACTGACTGCACAGGACTGACCGACTGACTGACTGCCTGAATGACTGAATGACTGACTGACTGAGACTAAATGACTGACTGCTTGAGTGACTGGCTGAAGGACTAACTGACTGACTGAGTGACTGACTGACTGGACTGACTGACTGAGACAGAATGACTGAGTGCTTGACTGATTGACTGTCAGACTGACTGACTGACTTCGCAAAAGGGAAAAATAAAAAAAAAAAAAGAATTATAAAATTAGAAAAAAATATTTGCATTTAAGATTTCCTTTCCGGCTGGGATTTGAACCCAGGGCGACACTCATGGAAGCCCATCGCTCTCGCCAATATACTGTCGGATCTCTGTTGATCGGTTTCTTAATTATAATAAAAACAAAAAATGCACCTTAGTAATTATTGATCTAAAATCTTTGAAATCTAAAGGTCGAATGATTAAACTGACTCAGAATTTTCTTCCGTACATAAATAATCCATATTTGCAAAAGAAAGAAATTGAAAAAAAAAAGAATCTTCAAATTAGAAGAGAAATATATACATGGAAGATTTTCGTTCCGGCCGGGACTCGAACCCAGTACCACGCGCTTGGAACCCAACGGTCTAGCCATTAGGCTATCGGAGCTCTGTCGATGGAAGTCTTAAATATAATAAAAACAAAAAATGCACCTTGGTAATTATTGATTCGAACACTTTGAAATTTACAGGTCGAATAATTAAACTGACTCAGAATTTTTCTCCCTACATAAATAATCAATATTCGCAAAAGAGAAAAATTAAAAAAAAAAGAAGAAGAAATTTCAAATTAGAAACTAAAAGTATACATTGAAGATTTTCGTTCAGGCTGGGACTCGAACCCAGGGCCACTCGCTTGGAAGCCTAACACTCTAGCCATTAGTCTATGGGAGCTCTGTCGGTGGGAGTTTTAAATATAATAAAAACAAAAAATGCACCTTGGTAATTGTTTATTTAAACACTTTGAAATCTTCGTGTCGAAAAATTAAACTGACTCAGAATTTTCTTCCCTACATAAATAATCAATAATTGCAAAGGAAAGAAATTGAAAAAAAAAGAATTTTCAAATTAGAAAAGAAATATATACATTGGAGATATTCGCTCCGGCTGGGACTCGAACCCAGGCCACTCGCTTGGAAGACCAGCGGTCTAGCCATTAGGCTATCGGAGTTCTGTCGAGCGGAATCACTGCCTGACTGATACTGCCTGACTGACAGACTGACTCACTGACTGACTGACACTGACTGACTGACTCACTGACTGACCGAGACTGACTGACTAACTGCCTGACTGACTGAGACTGGACTGACTGACTGACTGACTGACTGACTAACTGACTGACTGAGACTGACTGACTGACTGCTTGACTCTCTGACTGGCTATTTCACTGACTGACTGAATGACTAAATGACTGACTGACACTGACTGACTGACTGCTTGACAGCCTGACTGACTGCTTGACTGACTAACTGACTGGACAGGACTGACCGACTGACTGACTGACAGACTAACTGAATAAGGATGACTGACAGACTGACTGAATAAGGCTGACTGACTGACTGACTGACAGACTGACTGAATAAGGCTGACCGACTGACTGACTGCCTGACTGACTGACTGACTGAATGACTGACTGACTGACTGACCGAGACTGACTGACTGACTGACTGAGACTGGACTGGACTGACTGACTGACTGACTGACTGAGACTGACTGACTGCTTTAGTGACTAACTGACTGCACAGGACTGACCGACTGACTGACTGACTGACTGCCTGACTGACTGACTGACTGAATGACTGACTGACTGAGACTAAATGACTGACTGCTTGACTGACTGGCAGAAGGACTAACTGACTGACTGAGTGACTGACTGAGTGACTGACTGACTGGACTGACTGACTGAGACTGAATGACTGAGTGCTTGACTGATTGACTGTCAGACTGACTGACTGACTTCGCAAAAGGGAAAAATAAAAAAAAAAAGAATTATAAAATTAGAAAAAAATATTTGCATTTAAGATTTCCTTTCCGGCTGGGATTTGAACCCAGGGCGACACTCATGGAAGCCCAACGCTCTCGCCAATATACTATCGGATCTCTGTTGATCGGTGTCTTAATTATAATAAAAACAAAAAACGCACCTTAGTAATTATTGATCTAAAATCTTTGAAATCTAAAGGTCGAATGATTAAACTGACTCAGAATTTTTTTCCGTACATAAATAATCCATATTTGCAAAAGAAAGAAATTGAAAAAAAAAAGAATCTTCAAATTAGAACAGAAATATATGCATGGAAGATTTTCGTTCCGGCCGGGACTCGAACCCAGTACCACGCGCTTGGAACCCAACGGTCTAGCCATTAGGCTATCGGAGCTCTGTCGATGGAAGTCTTAAATATAATAAAAACAAAAATTGCACCTTGGTAATTATTGATTCAAACACTTTGAAATTTACAGGTCGAATAATTAAACTGACTCAGAATTTTTCTCCCTACATAAATAATCAATATTCGCAAAAGAGAAAAATTAAAAAAAAAAGAAGAAGAAATTTCAAATTAGAAACTAAAAGTATACATTGAAGATTTTCGTTCAGGCTGGGACTCGAACCCAGGGCCACTCGCTTGGAAGCCTAACACTCTAGCCATTAGTCTATGGGAGCTCTGTCGGTGGGACTTTTAAATATAATAAAAACAAAAAATGCACCTTGGTAATTGTTTATTTAAACACTTTGAAATCTTCGTGTCGAAAAATTAAACGGACTCAGAATTTTCTTCCCTACATAAATAATCAATAATTGCAAAGGAAAGAAATTGAAAAAAAAAAGAATTTTCAAATTAGAAAAGAAATATATACATTGAAGATATTCGCTCCGGCTGGGACTCGAACCCAGGCCACTCGCTTGGAAGACCAGCGGTCTAGCCATTAGGCTATCGGAGTTCTGTCGAGCGGAGTCTTACTGCCTGACTGATACTGCCTGACTGACAGACTGACTCACTGACTGACTGATACTGACTGACTGACTCACTGACTGACCGAGACTGACTGACTAACTGCCTGACTGACTGAGACTGGACTGACTGACTGACTGACTGACTGACTGACTAACTGACTGACTGAGACTGACTGACTGACTGCTTGACTCTCTGACTGGCTATTTCACTGACTGACTGAATGACTAAATGACTCACTGACACTGACTGACTGACTGCTTGACTACCTGACTGACTGCTTGACTGACTAACTGACTGGACAGGACTGACCGACTGACTGACAGACTGACTGAATAAGGATGACTGACAGACTGACTGAGTAAGGCTGACTGACTGACTGACTGACAGACTGACTGAATAAGGCTGACTGACTGCCTGACTGACTGACTGACTGAATGACTGACTGACTGACTGACCGAGACTGACTGACTGAGACTGGACTGGACTGACTGACTGACTGAGACTGACTGACTGCTTTAGTGACTAACTGACTACACAGGACTGACCGACTGACTGACTGACTGACTGCCTGACTGACTGAATGACTGACTGACTGAGACTACATGACTGACTTCTTGACTGACTGGCTGAAGGACTAACTGACTGACTGAGTGACTGACTGACTGGACTGACTGACTGAGACTGAATGACTGAGTGCTTGACTTATTGACTGTCAGACTGACTGACTGACTTCGCAAAAGGGAAAAATAAAAAAAAAAGAATTATAAAATTAGAAAAAAATATTTGCATTTAAGATTTCCTTTCCGGCCGGGACTCGAACCCAGTACCACGCGCTTGGAACCCAACGGTCTAGCCATTAGGCTATCGGAGCTCTGTCGATGGAAGTCTTAAATATAATAAAAACAAAAAATGCACCTTGGTAATTATTGATTCAAACACTTTGAAATTTACAGGTCGAATAATTAAACTGACTCAGAATTTTTCTCCCTACATAAATAATCAATATTCGCAAAAGAGAAAAATTAAAAAAAAAAGAAGAAGAAATTTCAAATTAGAAACTAAAAGTATACATTGAAGATTTTCGTTCAGGCTGGGACTCGAACCCAGGGCCACTCGCTTGGAAGCCTAACACTCTAGCCATTAGTCTATGGGAGCTCTGTCGGTGGGAGTTTTAAATATAATAAAAACAAAAAATGCACCTTGGTAATTGTTTATTTAAACACTTTGAAATCTTAGTGTCGAAAAATTAAACTGACTCAGAATTTTCTTCCCTACATAAATAATCAATAATTGCAAAGGAAAGAAATTGAAAAAAAAAAAAGAATTTTCAAATTAGAAAAGAAATATATACATTGAAGATATTCGCTCCGGCGGGGACTCGAACCCAGGCCACTCGCTTGGAAGACCAGCGGTCTAGCCATTAGGCTATCGGAGTTCTGTCGAGCGGAGTCTTACTGCCTGACTGATACTGCCTGACTGACAGACTGACTCACTGACTGACTGATACTGACTGACTGACTCACTGACTGACCGAGACTGACTGACTAACTGCCTGACTGACTGAGACTGGACTGACTGACTGACTGACTGACTGACTGACTGACTAACTGACTGACTGAGACTGACTGACTGACTGCTTGACTCTCTGACTGGCTATTTCACTGACTGACTGAATGACTAAATGACTGACTGACACTGACTGACTGACTGCTTGACTACCTGACTGACTGCTTGACTGACTAACTGACTGGACAGGACTGACCGAATGACTGACTGACAGACTGACTGAATAAGGATGACTGACAGACTGACTGAATAAGGCTGACTGACTGACTGACTGACAGACTGACTGAATAAGGCTGACCGACTGACTGACTGCCTGACTGACTGACTGACTGAATGACTGACTGACTGACTGACCGAGACTGACTGACTGACTGACTGAGACTGGACTGGACTGACTGACTGACTGACTGACTGAGACTGACTGACTGCTTTAGTGACTAACTGACTGCACAGGACTGACCGACTGACTGACTGACTGACTGCCTGACTGACTGACTGACTGAATGACTGACTGACTGAGACTAAATGACTGACTGCTTGACTGACTGGCTGAAGGACTAACTGACTGACTGAGTGACTGACTGACTGGACTGACTGACTGAGACTGAATGACTGAGTGCTTGACTGATTGACTGTCAGACTGACTGACTGACTTCGCAAAAGGGAAAAATAAAAAAAAAAGAATTATAAAATTAGAAAAAAATATTTGCATTTAAGATTTCCTTTCCGGCTGGGATTTGAACCCAGGGCGACACTCATGGAAGCCCAACGCTCTCGCCAATATACTATCGGATCTCTGTTGATCGGTGTCTTAATTATAATAAAAACAAAAAATGCACCTTAGTAATTATTGATCTAAAATCTTTGAAATCTAAAGGTCGAATGATTAAACTGACTCAGAATTTTCTTCCGTACATAAATAATCCATATTTGCAAAAGAAAGAAATTGAAAAAAAAAAGAATCTTCAAATTAGAACAGAAATATATGCATGGAAGATTTTCGTTCCGGCCAGGACTCGAACCCAGTACCACGCGCTTGGAACCCAACGGTCTAGCCATTAGGCTATCGGAGCTCTGTCGATGGAAGTCTTAAATATAATAAAAACAAAAAATGCACCTTGGTAATTATTGATTCAAACACTTTGAAATTTACAGGTCGAATAATTAAACTGACTCAGAATTTTTCTCCCTACATAAATAATCAATATTCGCAAAAGAGAAAAATTAAAAAAAAAAGAAGAAGAAATTTCAAATTAGAAACTAAAAGTATACATTGAAGATTTTCGTTCAGGCTGGGACTCGAACCCAGGGCCACTCGCTTGGAAGCCTAACACTCTAGCCATTAGTCTATGGGAGCTCTGTCGGTGGGAGTTTTAAATATAATAAAAACAAAAAATGCACCTTGGTAATTGTTTATTTAAACACTTTGAAATCTTTGTGTCGAAAAATTAAACTGACTCAGAATTTTCTTCCCTACATAAATAATCAATAATTGCAAAGGAAAGAAATTGAAAAAAAAAAAGAATTTTCAAATTAGAAAAGAAATATATACATTGAAGATATTCGCTCCGGCGGGGACTCGAACCCAGGCCACTCGCTTGGAAGACCAGCGGTCTAGCCATTAGGCTATCGGAGTTCTGTCGAGCGGAGTCTTACTGCCTGACTGATACTGCCTGACTGACAGACTGACTCACTGACTGACTGATACTGACTGACTGACTCACTGACTGACCGAGACTGACTGACTAACTGCCTGACTGACTGAGACTGGACTGACTGACTGACTGACTGACTGACTGACTGACTAACTGACTGACTGAGACTGACTGACTGACTGCTTGACTCTCTGACTGGCTATTTCACTGACTGACTGAATGACTAAATGACTGACTGACACTGACTGACTGACTGCTTGACTACCTGACTGACTGCTTGACTGACTAACTGACTGGACAGGACTGACCGACTGACTGACTGACAGACTGACTGAATAAGGATGACTGACAGACTGACTGAATAAGGCTGACTGACTGACTGACTGACAGACTGACTGAATAAGGCTGACCGACTGACTGACTGCCTGACTGACTGACTGACTGAATGACTGACTGACTGACTGACCGAGACTGACTGACTGACTGACTGAGACTGGACTGGACTGACTGACTGACTGACTGACTGAGACTGACTGACTGCTTTAGTGACTAACTGACTGCACAGGACTGACCGACTGACTGACTGACTGACTGCCTGACTGACTGACTGACTGAATGACTGACTGACTGAGACTAAATGACTGACTGCTTGACTGACTGGCTGAAGGACTAACTGACTGACTGAGTGACTGACTGACTGGACTGACTGACTGAGACTGAATGACTGAGTGCTTGACTGATTGACTGTCAGACTGACTGACTGACTTCGCAAAAGGGAAAAATAAAAAAAAAGAATTATAAAATTAGAAAAAAATATTTGCATTTAAGATTTCCTTTCCGGCTGGGATTTGAACCCAGGGCGACACTCATGGAAGCCCAACGCTCTCGCCAATATACTATCGGATCTCTGTTGATCGGTGTCTTAATTATAATAAAAACAAAAAATGCACCTTAGTAATTATTGATCTAAAATCTTTGAAATCTAAAGGTCGAATGATTAAACTGACTCAGAATTTTCTTCCGTACATAAATAATCCATATTTGCAAAAGAAAGAAATTGAAAAAAAAAAGAATCTTCAAATTAGAACAGAAATATATGCATGGAAGATTTTCGTTCCGGCCGGGACTCGAACCCAGTACCACGCGCTTGGAACCCAACGGTCTAGCCATTAGGCTATCGGAGCTCTGTCGATGGAAGTCTTAAATATAATAAAAACAAAAATTGCACCTTGGTAATTATTGATTCAAACAATTTGAAATTTACAGGTCGAGTAATTAAACTGACTCAGAATTTTTCTCCCTACATAAATAATCAATATTCGCAAAAGAGAAAAATTAAAAAAAAAAGAAGAAGAAATTTCAAATTAGAAACTAAAAGTATACATTGAAGATTTTCGTTCGGGCTGGGACTCGAACCCAGGGCCACTCGCTTGGAAGCCTAACACTCTAGCCATTAGTCTATGGGAGCTCTGTCGGTGGGAGTTTTAAATATAATAAAAACAAAAAATGCACCTTGGTAATTGTTTATTTAAACACTTTGAAATCTTCGTGTCGAAAAATTAAACTGACTCAGAATTTTCTTCCCTACATAAATAATCAATAATTGCAAAGGAAAGAAATTGAAAAAAAAAGAATTTTCAAATTAGAAAAGAAATATATACATTGAAGATATTCGCTCCGGCTGGGACTCGAACCCAGGCCACTCGCTTGGAAGACCAGCGGTCTAGCCATTAGGCTATCGGAGTTCTGCCGAGCGGAGTCTTACTGCCTGACTGATACTGCCTGACTGACAGACTGACTCACTGACTGACTGATACTGACTGACTGACTCACTGACTGACCGAGACTGACTGACTAACTGCCTGACTGACTGAGACTGGACTGACTGACTGACTGACTGACTGACTGACTAACTGACTGACTGAGACTGACTGACTGACTGCTTGACTCTCTGACTGGCTATTTCACTGACTGACTGAATGACTAAATGACTGACTGACACTGACTGACTGACTGCTTGACTACCTGACTGACTGCTTGACTGACTAACTGACTGGACAGGACTGACCGACTGACTGACTGACTGAATAAGGATGACTGACAGACTGACTGAATAAGGCTGACTGACTGACTGACAGACTGACTGAATAAGGCTGACCGACTGACTGACTGCCTGACTGACTGACTGACTGAATGACTGACTGACTGACCGAGACTGACTGACTGACTGACTGACTGACTGACTGAGACTGACTGACTGCTTTAGTGACTAACTGACTGCACAGGACTGACCGACTGACTGACTGACTGACTGCCTGACTGACTGACTGACTGAATGACTGACTGACTGAGACTAAATGACTGACTGCTTGACTGACTGGCTGAAGGACTAACTGACTGACTGAGTGACTGACTGGCTGAAGGACTAACTGACTGACTGAGACTGAATGACTGAGTGCTTGACTGATTGACTGTCAGACTGACTGACTGACTTCGCAAAAGGGAAAAATAAAAGAAAAGAATTATAAAATTAGAAAAAAATATTTGCATTTAAGATTTCCTTTCCGGCCGGGACTCGAACCCAGTACCACGCGCTAGGAACCCAACGGTCTAGCCATTAGGCTATCGGAGCTCTGTCGATGGAAGTCTTAAATATAATAAAAACAAAAAATGCACCTTGGTAATTATTGATTCAAACACTTTGAAATTTACAGGTCGAATAATTAAACTGACTCAGAATTTTTCTCCCTACATAAATAATCAATATTCGCAAAAGAGAAAAATTAAAAAAAAAAAGAAGAAGAAATTTCAAATTAGAAACTAAAAGTATACATTGAAGATTTTCGTTCAGGCTGGGACTCGAACCCAGGGCCACTCGCTTGGAAGCCTAACACTCTAGCCATTATTCTATGGGAGCTCTGTCGGTGGGACTTTTAAATATAATAAAAACAAAAAATGCACCTTGGTAATTGTTTATTTAAACACTTTGAAATCTTCGTGTCGAAAAATTAAACTGACTCAGAATTTTCTTCCCTACATAAATAATCAATAATTGCAAAGGAAAGAAATTGAAAAAAAAAAGAATTTTCAAATTAGAAAAGAAATATATACATTGAAGATATTCGCTCCGGCTGGGACTCGAACCCAGGCCACTCGCTTGGAAGACCAGCGGTCTAGCCATTAGGCTATCGGAGTTCTGTCGAGCGGAGTCTTACTGCCTGACTGATACTGCCTGACTGACAGACTGACTCACTGACTGACTGATACTGACTGACTGACTCACTGACTGACCGAGACTGACTGACTAACTGCCTGACTGACTGAGACTGGACTGACTGACTGCTTGGCTCTCTGACTGGCTATTTCACTGACTGACTGAATGACTAAATGACTCACTGACACTGACTGACTGACTGCTTGACTACCTGACTGACTGCTTGACTGACTAACTGACTGGACAGGACTGACCGACTGACTGACTGACAGACTGACTGAATAAGGCTGACTGACTGACTGACTGAATGACTGACTGACTGACTGACCGAGACTGACTGACTGACTGACTGAGACTGACTGACTGCTTTAGTGACTAACTGACTGCACAGGACTGACCGACTGACTGACTGACTGACTGCCTGACTGACTGACTGACTGAATGACTGACTGACTGAGACTACATGACTGACTGCTTGACTGACTGGCTGAAGGACTAACTGACTGACTGAGTGACTGACTGACTAGACTGACTGACTGAGACTGAATGACTGAGTGCTTGACTGATTGACTGTCAGACTGACTGACTGACTTCGCAAAAGGGAAAAATAAAAAAAAAAGAATTATAAAATTAGAAAAAAATATTTGCATTTAAGATTTCCTTTCCGGCCGGGACTCGAACCCAGTACCACGCGCTTGGAACCCAACGGTCTAGCCATTAGGCTATCGGAGCTCTGTCGATGGAAGTCTTAAATATAATAAAAACAAAAAATGCACCTTGGTAATTATTGATTCAAACACTTTGAAATTTACAGGTCGAATAATTAAACTGACTCAGAATTTTTCTCCCTACATAAATAATCAATATTCGCAAAAGAGAAAAATTAAAAAAAAAAGAAGAAGAAATTTCAAATTAGAAACTAAAAGTATACATTGAAGATTTTCGTTCAGGCTGGGACTCGAACCCAGGGCCACTCGCTTGGAAGCCTAACACTCTAGCCATTAGTCTATGGGAGCTCTGTCGGTGGGAGTTTTAAATATAATAAAAACAAAAAATGCACCTTGGTAATTGTTTATTTAAACACTTTGAAATCTTCGTGTCGAAAAATTAAACTGACTCAGAATTTTCTTCCCTACATAAATAATCAATAATTGCAAAATAAAGAAATTGAAAAAAAAAAGAATTTTCAAATTAGAAAAGAAATATATACATTGAAGATATTCGCTCCGGCGGGGACTCGAACCCAGGCCACTCGCTTGGAAGACCAGCGGTCTAGCCATTAGGCTATCGGAGTTCTGTCGAGCGGAGTCTTACTGCCTGACTGATACTGCCTGACTGACAGACTGACTCACTGACTGACTGATACTGACTGACTGACTCACTGACTGACCGAGACTGACTGACTAACTGCCTGACTGACTGAGACTGGACTGACTGACTGACTGACTGACTGACTGACTGACTAACTGACTGACTGAGACGGACTGACTGACTGCTTGACTCTCTGACTGGCTATTTCACTGACTGACTGAATGACTAAATGACTGACTGACACTGACTGACTGACTGCTTGACTACCTGACTGACTGCTTGACTGACTAACTGACTGGACAGGACTGACCGACTGACTGACTGACAGACTGACTGAATAAGGATGACTGACAGACTGACTGAATAAGGCTGACTGACTGACTGACTGACAGACTGACTGAATAAGGCTGACCGACTGACTGACTGCCTGACTGACTGACTGACTGAATGACTGACTGACTGACTGACCGAGACTGACTGACTGACTGACTGAGACTGGACTGGACTGACTGACTGACTGACTGACTGAGACTGACTGACTGCTTTAGTGACTAACTGACTGCACAGGACTGACCGACTGACTGACTGCCTGACTGCCTGACTGACTGACTGACTGAATGACTGACTGACTGAGACTAAATGACTGACTGCTTGACTGACTGGCTGAAGGACTAACTGACTGACTGAGTGACTGACTGACTGAACTGACTGACTGAGACTGAATGACTGAGTGCTTGACTGATTGACTGTCAGACTGACTGACTGACTTCGCAAAAGGGAAAAATAAAAAAAAAAGAATTATAAAATTAGAAAAAAATATTTGCATTTAAGATTTCCTTTCCGGCTGGGATTTGAACCCAGGGCGACACTCATGGAAGCCCAACGCTCTCGCCAATATACTATCGGATCTCTGTTGATCGGTGTCTTAATTATAATAAAAACAAAAAATGCACCTTAGTAATTATTGATCTAAAATCTTTGAAATCTAAAGGTCGAATGATTAAACTGACTCAGAATTTTATTCCGTACATAAATAATCCATATTTGCAAAAGAAAGAAATTGAAAAAAAAGAATCTTCAAATTAGAAGAGAAATATATACATGGAAAATTTTCGTTCCGGCCGGGACTCGAACCCAGTACCACGCGCTTGGAACCCAACGGTCTAGCCATTAGGCTATCGGAGCTCTGTCGGTGGAAGTCTTAAATATAATAAAAACAAAAAATGCACCTTGGTAATTATTGATTCAAACACTTTGAAATTTACAGGTCGAATAATTAAACTGACTCAGAATTTTTCTCCCTACATAAATAATCAATATTCGCAAAAGAGAAAAATTAAAAAAAAAAGAAGAAGAAATTTCAAATTAGAAACTAAAAGTATACATTGAAGATTTTCGTTCAGGCTGGGACTCGAACCCAGGGCCACTCGCTTGGAAGCCTAACACTCTAGCCATTAGTCTATGGGAGCTCTGTCGATGGGAGTTTTAAATATAATAAAAACAAAAAATGCACCTTGGTAATTGTTTATTTAAACACTTTGAAATCTTCGTGTCGAAAAATTAAACTGACTCAGAATTTTCTTCCCTACATAAATAATCAATAATTGCAAAGGAAAGAAATTGAAAAAAAAAAGAATTTTCAAATTAGAAAAGAAATATATACATTGAAGATATTCGCTCCGGCTGGGACTCGAACCCAGGCCACTCGCTTGGAAGACCAGCGGTCTAGCCATTAGGCTATCGGAGTTCTGTCGAGCGGAGTCTTACTGCCTGACTGATACTGCCTGACTGACAGACTGACTCACTGACTGACTGATACTGACTGACTGACTGACCGAGACTGACTGACTAACTGCCTGACTGACTGAGACTGGACTGACTGACTGACTGACTGACTGACTGACTAACTGACTGACTGAGACTGACTGACTGCTTGACTCTCTGACTGGCTATTTCACTGACTGACTGAATGACTAAATGACTGACTGACACTGACTGACTGACTGCTTGACTACCTGACTGACTGCTTGACTGACTAACTGACTGGACAGGACTGACCGACTGACTGACTGACAGACTGACTGAATAAGGATGACTGACAGACTGACTGAATAAGGCTGACTGACTGACTGACTGACAGACTGACTGAATAAGGCTGACCGACTGACTGACTGCCTGACTGACTGACTGAATGACTGACTGACTGACTGACCGAGACTGACTGACTGACTGACTGAGACTGGACTGGACTGACTGACTGACTGACTGACTGAGACTGACTGACTGCTTTAGTGACTAACTGACTGCACAGCACTGACCGACTGACTGACTGACTGACTGCCTGACTGACTGACTGACTGAATGACTGACTGACTGAGTCTAAATGACTGACTGCTTGACTGACTTGCTGAAGGACTAACTGACTGACTGAGTGACTGACTGACTGGACTGACTGACTGAGACTGAATGACTGAGTGCTTGACTGATTGACTGTCAGACTGACTGACAGACTTCGCAAAAGGGAAAAATAAAAAAAAAAGAATTATAAAATTAGAAAAAAATATTTGCGTTTAAGATTTCCTTTCCGGCTGGGATTTGAACCCAGGGCGACACTCATGGAAGCCCAACGCTCTCGACAATATACTATCGGATCTCTGTTGATAGGTGTCTTAATTATAATAAAAACAAAAAATGCACCTTAGTAATTATTGATCTAAAATCTTTGAAATCTAAAGGTCGAATGATTAAACTGACTCAGAATTTTCTTCCGTACATAAATAATCCATATTTGCAAAAGAAAGAAATTGAAAAAAAAAAGAATCTTCAAATTAGAAGAGAAATATATACATGGAAGATTTTCGTTCCGGCCGGGACTCGAACCCAGTACCACGCGCTAGGAACCCAACGGTCTAGCCATTAGGCTATCGGAGCTCTGTCGATGGAAGTCTTAAATATAATAAAAACAAAAAATGCACCTTGGTAATTATTGATTCAAACACTTTGAAATTTACAGGTCGAATAATTAAACTGACTCAGAATTTTTCTCCCTACATAAATAATCAATATTCGCAAAAGAGAAAAATTAAAAAAAAAAGAAGAAGAAATTTCAAATTAGAAACTAAAAGTATACATTGAAGATTTTCGTTCAGGCTGGGACTCGAACCCAGGGCCACTCGCTTGGAAGCCTAACACTCTAGCCATTAGTCTACGGGAGCTCTGTCGGTGGGAGTTTTAAATATAATAAAAACACAAAATGCACCTTGGTAATTGTTTATTTAAACACTTTGAAATCTTCGTGTCAGAATTTTCTTCCCTACATAAATAATCAATAATTGCAAAGGAAAGAAATTGAAAAAAAAAAGAATTTTCAAATTAGAAAAGAAATATATACATTGAAGATATTCGCTCCGGCTGGGACTCGAACCCAGGCCACTCGCTTGGAAGACCAGCGGTCTAGCCATTAGGCTATCGGAGTTCTGTCGAGCGGAGTCTTACTGCCTGACTGATACTGCCTGACTGACAGACTGACTCACTGACTGACTGATACTGACTGACTGACTCACTGACTGACCGAGACTGACTAACTAACTGCCTGACTGACTGAGACTGGACTGACTGACTGACTGTCTGACTGACTGACTAACTGACTGACTGAGACTGACTGACTGACTGCTTGACTCTCTGACTGGCTATTTCACTGACTGACTGAATGACTAAATGACTGACTGACACTGACTGACTGACTGCTTGACTACCTGACTGACTGCTTGACTGACTAACTGACTGGACAGGACTGACCGACTGACTGACTGACAGACTGACTGAATAAGGCTGACTGACTGACTGACTGACAGACTGACTGAATAAGGCTGACCGACTGACTGACTGTTGACTGACTGACTGACTGACTGAATGACTGACTGACTGACTGACCGAGACTGACTGACTGACTGACTGACTGAGACTGGACTGGACTGACTGACTGACTGACTGACTGAGACTGACTGACTGCTTTAGTGACTAACTGACTGCACAGGACTGACCGACTGACTGACTGACTGACTGACTGACTGAGACTGACTGACCGCTTTAGTGACTAACTGACTGCACAGGACTGACCGACTGACTGACTGACTGACTGCCTGAATGACTGACTGACTGAATGACTGACTGACTGAGACTAAATGACTGACTGCTTGACTGACTGGCTGAAGGACTAACTGACTGACTGAGTGACTGACTGACTGGACTGACTGACTGAGACTGAATGACTGAGTGCTTGACTGATTGACTGTCAGACTGACTGACTGACTTCGCAAAAGGGAAAAATAAAAAAAAAGAATTATAAAATTAGAAAAAAATTTTTGCATTTAAGATTTCCTTTCCGGCTGGGATTTGAACCCAGGGCGACACTCATGGAAGCCCAACGCTCTCGCCAATATACTATCGGATCTCTGTTGATCGGTGTCTTAATTATAATAAAAACAAAAAATGCACCTTAGTAATTATTGATCTAAAATCTTTGAAATCTAAAGGTCGAATGATTAAACTGACTCAGAATTTTCTTCCGTACATAAATAATCCATATTTGCAAAAGAAAGAAATTGAAAAAAAAAGAATCTTCAAATTAGAAGAGAAATATATACATGGAAGATTTTCGTTCCGGGCGGGACTCGAACCCAGTACCACGCGCTTGGAACCCAACGGTCTAGCCATTAGGCTATCGGAGCTCTGTCAATGGAAGTCTTAAATATAATAAAAACAAAAAATGCACCTTGGTAATTATTGATTCAAACACTTTGAAATTTACAGGTCGAATAATTAAACTGACTCAGAATTTTTCTCCCTACATAAATAATCAATATTCGCAAAAGAGAAAAATTAAAAAAAAAGAAGAAATTTCAAATTAGAAACTAAAAGTATACATTGAAGATTTTCGTTCAGGCTGGGACTCGAACCCAGGGCCACTCGCTTGGAAGCCTAACACTCTAGCCATTAGTCTATGGGAGCTCTGTCGGTGGGAGTTTTAAATATAATAAAAACAAAAAATGCACCTTGGTAATTGTTTATTTAAACACTTTGAAATCTTCGTGTCGAAAAATTAAACTGACTCAGAATTTTCTTCCCTACATAAATAATCAATAATTGCAAAGGAAAGAAATTGAAAAAAAAAGAATTTTCAAATTAGAAAAGAAATATATACATTGAAGATATTCGCTCCGGCTGGGACTCGAACCCAATCCACTCGCTTGGAAGACCAGCGGTCTAGCCATTAGGCTATCGGAGTTCTGTCGAGCGGAGTCTTACTGCCTGACTGATACTGCCTGACTGACAGACTGACTCACTGACTGACTGATACTGACTGACTGACTCACTGACTGACCGAGACTGACTGACTAACTGCCTGACTGACTGCGACTGGACTGACTGACTGACTGACTGACTGACTGACTAACTGACTGACTGAGACTGACTGACTGACTGCTTGACTCTCTGACTGGCTATTTCACTGACTGACTGAATGACTAAATGACTGACTGCTTGACTACCTGACTGACTGCTTGACTGACTAACTGACTGGACAGGACTGACCGACTGACTGACTGTTGACTGACTGACTGACTGACTGAATGGCTGACTGACTGACTGACCGAGACTGACTGACTGACTGACTGACTGAGACTGGACTGGACTGACTGACTGACTGACTGACTGAGACTGACTGACTGCTTTAGTGACTAACTGACTGCACAGGACTGACCGACTGACTGACTGACTGACTGCCTGACTGACTGACTGACTGAATGACTGACTGACTGAGACTAAATGACTGACTGCTTGACTGACTGGCTGAAGGACTAACTGACTGACTGAGTGACTGACTGACTGGACTGACTGACTGAGACTGAATGACTGAGTGCTTGACTGATTGACTGTCAGACTGACTGACTGACTTCGCAAAAGGGAAAAATAAAAAAAAAGAATTATAAAATTAGAAAAAAATTTTTGCATTTAAGATTTCCTTTCCGGCTGGGATTTGAACCCAGGGCGACACTCATGGAAGCCCAACGCTCTCGCCAATATACTATCGGATCTCTGTTGGTCGGTGTCTTAATTATAATAAAAACAAAAAATGCACCTTAGTAATTATTGATCTAAAATCTTTGAAATCTAAAGGTCGAATGATTAAACTGACTCAGAATTTTCTTCCGTACATAAATAATCCATATTTGCAAAAGAAAGAAATTGAAAAAAAAAGAATCTTCAAATTAGAAGAGAAATATATACATGGAAGATTTTCGTTCCGGGCGGGACTCGAACCCAGTACCACGCGCTTGGAACCCAACGGTCTAGCCATTAGGCTATCGGAGCTCTGTCAATGGAAGTCTTAAATATAATAAAAACAAAAAATGCACCTTGGTAATTATTGATTCAAACACTTTGAAATTTACAGGTCGAATAATTAAACTGACTCAGAATTTTTCTCCCTACATAAATAATCAATATTCGCAAAAGAGAAAAATTAAAAAAAAAGAAGAAATTTCAAATTAGAAACTAAAAGTATACATTGAAGATTTTCGTTCAGGCTGGGACTCGAACCCAGGGCCACTCGCTTGGAAGCCTAACACTCTAGCCATTAGTCTATGGGAGCTCTGTCGGTGGGAGTTTTAAATATAATAAAAACAAAAAATGCACCTTGGTAATTGTTTATTTAAACACTTTGAAATCTTGGTGTCGAAAAATTAAACTGACTCAGAATTTTCTTCCCTACATAAATAATCAATAATTGCAAAGGAAAGAAATTGAAAAAAAAAGAATTTTCAAATTAGAAAAGAAATATATACATTGAAGATATTCGCTCCGGCTGGGACTCGAACCCAGGCCACTCGCTTGGAAGACCAGCGGTCTAGCCATTAGGCTATCGGAGTTCTGTCGAGCGGAGTCTTACTGCCTGACTGATACTGCCTGACTGACAGACTGACTCACTGACTGACTGATACTGACTGACTGACTCACTGACTGACCGAGACTGACTGACTAACTGCCTGACTGACTGCGACTGGACTGACTGACTGACTGATTGACTGACTGACTAACTGACTGACTGAGACTGACTGACTGACTGCTTGACTCTCTGACTGGCTATTTCACTGACTGACTGAATGACTAAATGACTGACTGCTTGACTACCTGACTGACTGCTTGACTGACTAACTGACTGGACAGGACTGACCGACTGACTGACTGTTGACTGACTGACTGACTGACTGAATGGCTGACTGACTGACTGACCGAGACTGACTGACTGACTGACTGACTGAGACTGGACTGGACTGACTGACTGACTGACTGACTGAGACTGACTGACTGCTTTAGTGACTAACTGACTGCACAGGACTGACCGACTGACTGACTGACTGACTGCCTGACTGACTGACTGACTGAATGACTGACTGACTGAGACTAAATGACTGACTGCTTGACTGACTGGCTGAAGGACTAACTGACTGACTGAGTGACTGACTGACTGGACTGACTGACTGAGACTGAATGACTGAGTGCTTGACTGATTGACTGTCAGACTGACTGACTGACTTCGCAAAAGGGAAAAATAAAAAAAAAGAATTATAAAATTAGAAAAAAATTTTTGCATTTAAGATTTCCTTTCCGGCTGGGATTTGAACCCAGGGCGACACTCATGGAAGCCCAACGCTCTCGCCAATATACTATCGGATCTCTGTTGGTCGGTGTCTTAATTATAATAAAAACAAAAAATGCACCTTAGTAATTATTGATCTAAAATCTTTGAAATCTAAAGGTCGAATGATTAAACTGACTCAGAATTTTCTTCCGTACATAAATAATCCATATTTGCAAAAGAAAGAAATTGAAAAAAAAAGAATCTTCAAATTAGAAGAGAAATATATACATGGAAGATTTTCGTTCCGGGCGGGACTCGAACCCAGTACCACGCGCTTGGAACCCAACGGTCTAGCCATTAGGCTATCGGAGCTCTGTCAATGGAAGTCTTAAATATAATAAAAACAAAAAATGCACCTTGGTAATTATTGATTCAAACACTTTGAAATTTACAGGTCGAATAATTAAACTGACTCAGAATTTTTCTCCCTACATAAATAATCAATATTCGCAAAAGAGAAAAATTAAAAAAAAAGAAGAAATTTCAAATTAGAAACTAAAAGTATACATTGAAGATTTTCGTTCAGGCTGGGACTCGAACCCAGGGCCACTCGCTTGGAAGCCTAACACTCTAGCCATTAGTCTATGGGAGCTCTGTCGGTGGGAGTTTTAAATATAATAAAAACAAAAAATGCACCTTGGTAATTGTTTATTTAAACACTTTGAAATCTTGGTGTCGAAAAATTAAACTGACTCAGAATTTTCTTCCCTACATAAATAATCAATAATTGCAAAGGAAAGAAATTGAAAAAAAAAGAATTTTCAAATTAGAAAAGAAATATATACATTGAAGATATTCGCTCCGGCTGGGACTCGAACCCAGGCCACTCGCTTGGAAGACCAGCGGTCTAGCCATTAGGCTATCGGAGTTCTGTCGAGCGGAGTCTTACTGCCTGACTGATACTGCCTGACTGACAGACTGACTCACTGACTGACTGATACTGACTGACTGACTCACTGACTGACCGAGACTGACTGACTAACTGCCTGACTGACTGCGACTGGACTGACTGACTGACTGATTGACTGACTGACTAACTGACTGACTGAGACTGACTGACTGACTGCTTGACTCTCTGACTGGCTATTTCACTGACTGACTGAATGACTAAATGACTGACTGCTTGACTACCTGACTGACTGCTTGACTGACTAACTGACTGGACAGGACTGACCGACTGACTGAATAAGGATGACTGACAGACTGACTGAATAAGGCTGACTGACTGACTGACAGACTGACTGAATAAGGCTGACCGACTGACTGACTGCCTGACTGACTGACTGACTGAATGACTGACTGACTGACTGACCGAGACTGACTGACTGACTGACTGAGACTGGACTGGACTGACTGACTGACTGACTGACTGAGACTGACTGACTGCTTTAGTGACTAACTGACTGCTCAGGACTGACCGACTGACTGACTGACTGACTGCCTGACTGACTGAATGACTGAATGACTGACTGACTGAGACTAAATGACTGACTGCTTGACTGACTGGCTGAAGGACTAACTGACTGACTGAGTGACTGACTGACTGGACTGACTGACTGAGACTGAATGACTGAATGCTTGACTGATTGACTGTCAGACTGACTGACTGACTTCGCAAAAGGGAAAAATAAAAAAAAATGAATTATACAATTAGAAAAAAATATTTGCATTTAAGATTTCCTTTCCGGCTGGGATTTGAACCCAGGGCGACACTCACGGAAGCCCAACGCTCTCGCCAATATACTATCGGATCTCTGTTGATCGGTGTCTTAATTATAATAAAAACAAAAAATGCACCTTAGTAAATATTGATCTAAAATCTTTGAAATCTAAAGGTCGAATGATTAAACTGTCTCAGAATTTTCTTCCCTACATAAATAATCAATAATTGCAAAGGAAAGAAATTGAAAAAAAAAAGAATTTTCAAATTAGAAAAGAAATATATACATTGAAGATATTCGCTCCGGCTGGGACTCGAACCCAGGCCACTCGCTTGGAAGACCAGCGGTCTAGCCATTAGGCTATCGGAGTTCTGTCGAGCGGAGTCTTACTGCCTGACTGATACTGCCTGACTGACAGACTGACTCACTGACTGACTGATACTGACTGACTGACTCACTGACTGACGGAGACTGACTGACTAACTGCCTGACTGACTGAGACTGGACTGACTGACTGACTGACTGACTGACTGACTAACTGACTGACTGAGACTGACTGACTGACTGCTTGACTCTCTGACTGGCTATTTCACTGACTGACTGAGTGACTAAATGAATGACTGACACTGACTGACTGACTGCTTGACTACCTGACTGACTGCTTGACGGACTAACTGACTGGACAGGACTGACCGACTGACTGACTGACAGACTGACTGAATAAGGATGACTGACAGACTGACTGAATAAGGCTGACTGACTGACTGACTGAATAAGGCTGACCGACTGACTGACTGCCTGACTGACTGAATGACTGACTGACTGACTGACCGAGACTGACTGACTGACTGACCGAGACTGACTGACTGACTGACTGAGACTGGACTGGACTGACTGACTGACTGACTGACTGAGACTGACTGACTGCTTTAGTGACTAACTGACTGCACAGGACTGACCGACTGACTGACTGACTGACTGCCTGACTGACTGACTGACTGAATGACTGACTGACTGAGACTAAATGACTGACTGCTTGACTGACTGGCTGAAGGACTAACTGACTGACTGAGTGACTGACTGACTGGACTGACTGACTGAGACTGAATGACTGAGTGCTTGACTGATTGACTGTCAGACTGACTGACTGACTTCGCAAAAGGGAAAAATAAAAAAAAAGAATTATAAAATAAAAAAAATATTTGCAATTAAGATTTCCTTTCCGGCTGGGATTTGAACCCAGGGCGACACTCATGGCAGCCCAACGCTCTCGCCAATATACTATCGGATCTCTGATGATCGGTGTCTTAATTATAATAAAAACAAAAAATGCACCTTAGTAATTATTGATCTAAAATCTTTGAAATCTAAAGGTCGAATGATTAAACTGACTCAGAATTTTCTTCCGTACATAAATAATCCATATTTGCAAAAGAAAGAAATTGAAAAAAAAAAGAATCTTCAAATTAGAAGAGAAATATATACATGGAAGATTTTCGTTCAGGCCGGGACTCGAACCCAGTACCACGCGCTTGGAACCCAACGGTCTAGCCATTAGGCTATCGGAGCTCTGTCGATGGAAGTCTTAAATATAATAAAAACAAAAAATGCACCTTGGTAATTATTGATTCAAACACTTTGAAATTTACAGGTCGAATAATTAAACTGACTCAGAATTTTTCTCCCTACATAAATAATCAATATTCGCAAAAGAGAAAAATTAAAAAAAAAAAGAAGAAGAAATTTCAAAATAGAAACTAAAAGTATACATTGAAGATTTTCGTTCAGGCTGGGACTCGAACCCAGGGCCACTCGCTTGGAAGCCTAACACTCTAGCCATTAGTCTATGGGAGCTCTGTCGGTGGGAGTTTTAAATATAATAAAAACAAAAAATGCACCTTGGTAATTGTTTGAAATCTTCGTGTCGAAAAATTAAACTGACTCAGAATTTTCTTCCCTACATAAATAATCAATAATTGCAAAGGAAAGAAATTGAAAAAAAAAAGTATTTTCAAATTAGAAAAGAAATATATACATTGAAGATATTCGCTCCGGCTGGGACTCGAACCCAGGCCACTCGCTTGGAAGACCAGCGGTCTAGCCATTAGGCTATCGGAGTTCTGTCGAGCGGAGTCTTACTGCCTGACTGATACTGCCTGACTGACAGACTGACTCACTGACTGACTGATACTGACTGACTGACTCACTGACTGACCGAGGCTGACTGACTAACTGCCTGACTGACTGAGACTGGACTGACTGACTGACTGACTGACTGACTGACTAACTGACTGACTGAGACTGACTGACTGACTGCTTGACTCTCTGACTGGCTATTTCACTGACTGACTGAATGACTAAATGACTGACTGACACTGACTGACTGAATGACTAAATGACTGACTGACACTGACTGACTGACTGCTTGACTACCTGACTGACTGCTTGACTGACTAACTGACTGCACAGGACTGACCGACTGACTGACTGAATAAGGATGACTGACAGACTGACTGAATAAGGCTGACTGACTGACTGACAGACTGACTGAATAAGGCTGACCGACTGACTGACTGCCTGACTGACTGACTGACTGACTGACTGACCGAGACTGACTGACTGACTGACTGAGACTGGACTGGACTGACTGACTGACTGAGACTGACTGACTGCTTTAGTGACTAACTGACTGCACAGGACTGACCGACTGACTGACTGACTGACTGCCTGACTGACTGAATGACTGACTGACTGAGACTAAATGACTGACTGCTTGACTGACTGGCTGAAGGACTAACTGACTGACTGAGTGACTGACTGACTGGACTGACTGACTGAGACTGAATGACTGAGTGCTTGACTGATTGACTGTCAGACTGACTGACTGACTTCGCAAAAGGGAAAAATAAAAAAAAAGAATTATAAAATTAGAAAAAAATATTTGCATTTAAGATTTCCTTTCCGGCTGGGATTTGAACCCAGGGCGACACTCATGGAAGCCCAACGCTCTCGCCAATATACTATCGGATCTCTGTTGATCGGTGTCTTAATTATAATAAAAACAAAAAATGCACCTTAGTAATTATTGATCTAAAATCTTTGAAATCTAAAGGTCGAATGATTAAACTGACTCAGAATTTTCTTCCGTACATAAATAATCCATATTTGCAAAAGAAAGAAATTGAAAAAAAAAAGAATCTTCAAATTAGAAGAGAAATATATACATGGAAGATTTTCGTTCCGGCCGGTACTCGAACCCAGTACCACGCGCTTGGAACCCAACGGTCTAGACATTAGGCTATCGGAGCTCTGTCGATGGAAGTCTTAAATATAATAAAAACAAAAAATGCACCTTGGTAATTATTGATTCAAACACTTTGAAATTTACAGGTCGAATAATTAAACTGACTCAGAATTTTTCTCCCTACATAAATAATCAATATTCGCAAAAGAGAAAAATTAAAAAAAAAAGAAGAAGAAATTTCAAATTAGAAACTAAAAGTATACATTGAAGATTCTCGTTCAGGCTGGGACTCGAACCCAGGGCCACTCGCTTGGAAGCCTAACACTCTAGCCATTAGTCTACGGGAGCTCTGTCGGTGGGAGTTTTAAATATAATAAAAACAAAAAATGCACCTTGGTAATTGTTTATTTAAACACTTTGAAATCTTCGTGTCAGAATTTTCTTCCCTACATAAATAATCAATAATTGCAAAGGAAAGAAATTGAAAAAAAAAAGAATTTTCAAATTAGAAAAGAAATATATACATTGAAGATATTCGCTCCGGCTGGGACTCGAACCCAGGCCACTCGCTTGGAAGACCAGCGGTCTAGCCATTAGGCTATCGGAGTTCTGTCGAGCGGAGTCTTACTGCCTGACTGATACTGCCTGACTGACAGACTGACTCACTGACTGACTGATACTGACTGACTGACTCACTGACTGACCGAGACTGACTAACTAACTGCCTGACTGACTGAGACTGGACTGACTGACTGACTGACTGACTGACTGACTAACTGACTGACTGAGACTGACTGACTGACTGCTTGACTCTCTGACTGGCTATTTCACTGACTGACTGAATGACTAAATGACTGACTGACACTGACTGACTGACTGCTTGACTACCTGACTGACTGCTTGACTGACTAACTGACTGGACAGGACTGACCGACTGACTGACTGACAGACTGACTGAATAAGGCTGACTGACTGACTGACTGACAGACTGACTGAATAAGGCTGACCGACTGACTGACTGTTGACTGACTGACTGACTGACTGAATGACTGACTGACTGACTGACCGAGACTGACTGACTGACTGACTGACTGAGACTGGACTGGACTGACTGACTGACTGACTGACTGAGACTGACTGACTGCTTTAGTGACTAACTGACTGCACAGGACTGACCGACTGACTGACTGACTGACTGACTGACTGACTGACTGAGACTGACTGACCGCTTTAGTGACTAACTGACTGCACAGGACTGACCGACTGACTGACTGACTGACTGCCTGACTGACTGACTGACTGAATGACTGACTGACTGAGACTAAATGACTGACTGCTTGACTGACTGGCTGAAGGACTAACTGACTGACTGAGTGACTGACTGACTGGACTGACTGACTGAGACTGAATGACTGAGTGCTTGACTGATTGACTGTCAGACTGACTGACTGACTTCGCAAAAGGGAAAAATAAAAAAAAAGAATTATAAAATTAGAAAAAAATTTTTGCATTTAAGATTTCCTTTCCGGCTGGGATTTGAACCCAGGGCGACACTCATGGAAGCCCAACGCTCTCGCCAATATACTATCGGATCTCTGTTGATCGGTGTCTTAATTATAATAAAAACAAAAAATGCACCTTAGTAATTATTGATCTAAAATCTTTGAAATCTAAAGGTCGAATGATTAAACTGACTCAGAATTTTCTTCCGTACATAAATAATCCATATTTGCAAAAGAAAGAAATTGAAAAAAAAAGAATCTTCAAATTAGAAGAGAAATATATACATGGAAGATTTTCGTTCCGGGCGGGACTCGAACCCAGTACCACGCGCTTGGAACCCAACGGTCTAGCCATTAGGCTATCGGAGCTCTGTCAATGGAAGTCTTAAATATAATAAAAACAAAAAATGCACCTTGGTAATTATTGATTCAAACACTTTGAAATTTACAGGTCGAATAATTAAACTGACTCAGAATTTTTCTCCCTACATAAATAATCAATATTCGCAAAAGAGAAAAATTAAAAAAAAAGAAGAAATTTCAAATTAGAAACTAAAAGTATACATTGAAGATTTTCGTTCAGGCTGGGACTCGAACCCAGGGCCACTCGCTTGGAAGCCTAACACTCTAGCCATTAGTCTATGGGAGCTCTGTCGGTGGGAGTTTTAAATATAATAAAAACAAAAAATGCACCTTGGTAATTGTTTATTTAAACACTTTGAAATCTTCGTGTCGAAAAATTAAACTGACTCAGAATTTTCTTCCCTACATAAATAATCAATAATTGCAAAGGAAAGAAATTGAAAAAAAAAGAATTTTCAAATTAGAAAAGAAATATATACATTGAAGATATTCGCTCCGGCTGGGACTCGAACCCAATCCACTCGCTTGGAAGACCAGCGGTCTAGCCATTAGGCTATCGGAGTTCTGTCGAGCGGAGTCTTACTGCCTGACTGATACTGCCTGACTGACAGACTGACTCACTGACTGACTGATACTGACTGACTGACTCACTGACTGACCGAGACTGACTGACTAACTGCCTGACTGACTGCGACTGGACTGACTGACTGACTGACTGACTGACTGACTAACTGACTGACTGAGACTGACTGACTGACTGCTTGACTCTCTGACTGGCTATTTCACTGACTGACTGAATGACTAAATGACTGACTGCTTGACTACCTGACTGACTGCTTGACTGACTAACTGACTGGACAGGACTGACCGACTGACTGACTGTTGACTGACTGACTGACTGACTGAATGACTGACTGACTGACTGACCGAGACTGACTGACTGACTGAGACTGGACTGGACTGACTGACTGACTGACTGACTGAGACTGACTGACTGCTTTAGTGACTAACTGACTGCACAGGACTGACCGACTGACTGACTGACTGACTGACTGACTGACTGAGACTGACTGACTGCTTTAGTGACTAACTGACTGCACAGGACTGACCGACTGACTGACTGACTGACTGCCTGACTGACTGACTGACTGAATGACTGACTGACTGAGACTAAATGACTGACTGCTTGACTGACTGGCTGAAGGACTAACTGACTGACTGAGTGACTGACTGACTGGACTGACTGACTGAGACTGAATGACTGAGTGCTTGACTGATTGACTGTCAGACTGACTGACTGACTTCGCAAAAGGGAAAAATAAAAAAAAAGAATTATAAAATTAGAAAAAAATTTTTGCATTTAAGATTTCCTTTCCGGCTGGGATTTGAACCCAGGGCGACACTCATGGAAGCCCAACGCTCTCGCCAATATACTATCGGATCTCTGTTGATCGGTGTCTTAATTATAATAAAAACAAAAAATGCACCTTAGTAATTATTGATCTAAAATCTTTGAAATCTAAAGGTCGAATGATTAAACTGACTCAGAATTTTCTTCCGTACATAAATAATCCATATTTGCAAAAGAAAGAAATTGAAAAAAAAAGAATCTTCAAATTAGAAGAGAAATATATACATGGAAGATTTTCGTTCCGGGCGGGACTCGAACCCAGTACCACGCGCTTGGAACCCAACGGTCTAGCCATTAGGCTATCGGAGCTCTGTCAATGGAAGTCTTAAATATAATAAAAACAAAAAATGCACCTTGGTAATTATTGATTCAAACACTTTGAAATTTACAGGTCGAATAATTAAACTGACTCAGAATTTTTCTCCCTACATAAATAATCAATATTCGCAAAAGAGAAAAATTAAAAAAAAAGAAGAAATTTCAAATTAGAAACTAAAAGTATACATTGAAGATTTTCGTTCAGGCTGGGACTCGAACCCAGGGCCACTCGCTTGGAAGCCTAACACTCTAGCCATTAGTCTATGGGAGCTCTGTCGGTGGGAGTTTTAAATATAATAAAAACAAAAAATGCACCTTGGTAATTGTTTATTTAAACACTTTGAAATCTTCGTGTCGAAAAATTAAACTGACTCAGAATTTTCTTCCCTACATAAATAATCAATAATTGCAAAGGAAAGAAATTGAAAAAAAAAAGAATTTTCAAATTAGAAAAGAAATATATACATTGAAGATATTCGCTCCGGCTGGGACTCGAACCCAGGCCACTCGCTTGGAAGACCAGCGGTCTAGCCATTAGGCTATCGGAGTTCTGTCGAGCGGAGTCTTACTGCCTGACTGATACTGCCTGACTGACAGACTGACTCACTGACTGACTGATACTGACTGACTGACTCACTGACTGACCGAGACTGACTGACTAACTGCCTGACTGACTGCGACTGGACTGACTGACTGACTGATTGACTGACTGACTAACTGACTGACTGAGACTGACTGACTGACTGCTTGACTCTCTGACTGGCTATTTCACTGACTGACTGAATGACTAAATGACTGACTGCTTGACTACCTGACTGACTGCTTGACTGACTAACTGACTGGACAGGACTGACCGACTGACTGACTGACAGACTGACTGAATAAGGATGACTGACAGACTGACTGAATAAGGCTGACTGACTGACTGACAGACTGACTGAATAAGGCTGACCGACTGACTGACTGCCTGACTGACTGACTGACTGACTGACTGACCGAGACTGACTGACTGACTGACTGAGACTGGACTGGACTGACTGACTGACTGAGACTGACTGACTGCTTTAGTGACTAACTGACTGCACAGGACTGACCGACTGACTGACTGACTGACTGCCTGACTGACTGAATGACTGACTGACTGAGACTAAATGACTGACTGCTTGACTGACTGGCTGAAGGACTAACTGACTGACTGAGTGACTGACTGACTGGACTGACTGACTGAGACTGAATGACTGAGTGCTTGACTGATTGACTGTCAGACTGACTGACTGACTTCGCAAAAGGGAAAAATAAAAAAAAAGAATTATAAAATTAGAAAAAAATATTTGCATTTAAGATTTCCTTTCCGGCTGGGATTTGAACCCAGGGCGACACTCATGGAAGCCCAACGCTCTCGCCAATATACTATCGGATCTCTGTTGATCGGTGTCTTAATTATAATAAAAACAAAAAATGCACCTTAGTAATTATTGATCTAAAATCTTTGAAATCTAAAGGTCGAATGATTAAACTGACTCAGAATTTTCTTCCGTACATAAATAATCCATATTTGCAAAAGAAAGAAATTGAAAAAAAAAAAGAATCTTCAAATTAGAAGAGAAATATATACATGGAAGATTTTCGTTCCGGCCGGTACTCGAACCCAGTACCACGCGCTTGGAACCCAACGGTCTAGACATTAGGCTATCGGAGCTCTGTCGATGGAAGTCTTAAATATAATAAAAACAAAAAATGCACCTTGGTAATTATTGATTC
The DNA here is from genome assembly GCF_026930045.1 of Uloborus diversus. NCBI lineage: Eukaryota > Metazoa > Arthropoda > Arachnida > Araneae > Uloboridae > Uloborus > Uloborus diversus. The sequence continues at coordinate 53,461 of NW_026558790.1, forward strand.
AAACACTTTGAAATTTACAGGTCGAATAATTAAACTGACTCAGAATTTTTCTCCCTACATAAATAATCAATATTCGCAAAAGAGAAAAATTAAAAAAAAAAGAAGAAGAAATTTCAAATTAGAAACTAAAAGTATACATTGAAGATTCTCGTTCAGGCTGGGACTCGAACCCAGGGCCACTCGCTTGGAAGCCTAACACTCTAGCCATTAGTCTACGGGAGCTCTGTCGGTGGGAGTTTTAAATATAATAAAAACAAAAAATGCACCTTGGTAATTGTTTATTTAAACACTTTGAAATCTTCGTGTCAGAATTTTCTTCCCTACATAAATAATCAATAATTGCAAAGGAAAGAAATTGAAAAAAAAAAGAATTTTCAAATTAGAAAAGAAATATATACATTGAAGATATTCGCTCCGGCTGGGACTCGAACCCAGGCCACTCGCTTGGAAGACCAGCGGTCTAGCCATTAGGCTATCGGAGTTCTGTCGAGCGGAGTCTTACTGCCTGACTGATACTGCCTGACTGACAGACTGACTCACTGACTGACTGATACTGACTGACTGACTCACTGACTGACCGAGACTGACTAACTAACTGCCTGACTGACTGAGACTGGACTGACTGACTGACTGACTGACTGACTGACTAACTGACTGACTGAGACTGACTGACTGACTGCTTGACTCTCTGACTGGCTATTTCACTGACTGACTGAATGACTAAATGACTGACTGACACTGACTGACTGACTGCTTGACTACCTGACTGACTGCTTGACTGACTAACTGACTGGACAGGACTGACCGACTGACTGACTGACAGACTGACTGAATAAGGCTGACTGACTGACTGACTGACAGACTGACTGAATAAGGCTGACCGACTGACTGACTGTTGACTGACTGACTGACTGACTGAATGACTGACTGACTGACTGACCGAGACTGACTGACTGACTGACTGACTGAGACTGGACTGGACTGACTGACTGACTGACTGACTGAGACTGACTGACTGCTTTAGTGACTAACTGACTGCACAGGACTGACCGACTGACTGACTGACTGACTGACTGACTGACTGACTGAGACTGACTGACCGCTTTAGTGACTAACTGACTGCACAGGACTGACCGACTGACTGACTGACTGACTGCCTGACTGACTGACTGACTGAATGACTGACTGACTGAGACTAAATGACTGACTGCTTGACTGACTGGCTGAAGGACTAACTGACTGACTGAGTGACTGACTGACTGGACTGACTGACTGAGACTGAATGACTGAGTGCTTGACTGATTGACTGTCAGACTGACTGACTGACTTCGCAAAAGGGAAAAATAAAAAAAAAGAATTATAAAATTAGAAAAAAAATTTTGCATTTAAGATTTCCTTTCCGGCTGGGATTTGAACCCAGGGCGACACTCATGGAAGCCCAACGCTCTCGCCAATATACTATCGGATCTCTGTTGATCGGTGTCTTAATTATAATAAAAACAAAAAATGCACCTTAGTAATTATTGATCTAAAATCTTTGAAATCTAAAGGTCGAATGATTAAACTGACTCAGAATTTTCTTCCGTACATAAATAATCCATATTTGCAAAAGAAAGAAATTGAAAAAAAAAGAATCTTCAAATTAGAAGAGAAATATATACATGGAAGATTTTCGTTCCGGGCGGGACTCGAACCCAGTACCACGCGCTTGGAACCCAACGGTCTAGCCATTAGGCTATCGGAGCTCTGTCAATGGAAGTCTTAAATATAATAAAAACAAAAAATGCACCTTGGTAATTATTGATTCAAACACTTTGAAATTTACAGGTCGAATAATTAAACTGACTCAGAATTTTTCTCCCTACATAAATAATCAATATTCGCAAAAGAGAAAAATTAAAAAAAAAGAAGAAATTTCAAATTAGAAACTAAAAGTATACATTGAAGATTTTCGTTCAGGCTGGGACTCGAACCCAGGGCCACTCGCTTGGAAGCCTAACACTCTAGCCATTAGTCTATGGGAGCTCTGTCGGTGGGAGTTTTAAATATAATAAAAACAAAAAATGCACCTTGGTAATTGTTTATTTAAACACTTTGAAATCTTCGTGTCGAAAAATTAAACTGACTCAGAATTTTCTTCCCTACATAAATAATCAATAATTGCAAAGGAAAGAAATTGAAAAAAAAAGAATTTTCAAATTAGAAAAGAAATATATACATTGAAGATATTCGCTCCGGCTGGGACTCGAACCCAATCCACTCGCTTGGAAGACCAGCGGTCTAGCCATTAGGCTATCGGAGTTCTGTCGAGCGGAGTCTTACTGCCTGACTGATACTGCCTGACTGACAGACTGACTCACTGACTGACTGATACTGACTGACTGACTCACTGACTGACCGAGACTGACTGACTAACTGCCTGACTGACTGCGACTGGACTGACTGACTGACTGACTGACTGACTGACTAACTGACTGACTGAGACTGACTGACTGACTGCTTGACTCTCTGACTGGCTATTTCACTGACTGACTGAATGACTAAATGACTGACTGCTTGACTACCTGACTGACTGCTTGACTGACTAACTGACTGGACAGGACTGACCGACTGACTGACTGTTGACTGACTGACTGACTGACTGAATGACTGACTGACTGACTGACCGAGACTGACTGACTGACTGAGACTGGACTGGACTGACTGACTGACTGACTGACTGAGACTGACTGACTGCTTTAGTGACTAACTGACTGCACAGGACTGACCGACTGACTGACTGACTGACTGACTGACTGACTGAGACTGACTGACTGCTTTAGTGACTAACTGACTGCACAGGACTGACCGACTGACTGACTGACTGACTGCCTGACTGACTGACTGACTGAATGACTGACTGACTGAGACTAAATGACTGACTGCTTGACTGACTGGCTGAAGGACTAACTGACTGACTGAGTGACTGACTGACTGGACTGACTGACTGAGACTGAATGACTGAGTGCTTGACTGATTGACTGTCAGACTGACTGACTGACTTCGCAAAAGGGAAAAATAAAAAAAAAGAATTATAAAATTAGAAAAAAATTTTTGCATTTAAGATTTCCTTTCCGGCTGGGATTTGAACCCAGGGCGACACTCATGGAAGCCCAACGCTCTCGCCAATATACTATCGGATCTCTGTTGATCGGTGTCTTAATTATAATAAAAACAAAAAATGCACCTTAGTAATTATTGATCTAAAATCTTTGAAATCTAAAGGTCGAATGATTAAACTGACTCAGAATTTTCTTCCGTACATAAATAATCCATATTTGCAAAAGAAAGAAATTGAAAAAAAAAGAATCTTCAAATTAGAAGAGAAATATATACATGGAAGATTTTCGTTCCGGGCGGGACTCGAACCCAGTACCACGCGCTTGGAACCCAACGGTCTAGCCATTAGGCTATCGGAGCTCTGTCAATGGAAGTCTTAAATATAATAAAAACAAAAAATGCACCTTGGTAATTATTGATTCAAACACTTTGAAATTTACAGGTCGAATAATTAAACTGACTCAGAATTTTTCTCCCTACATAAATAATCAATATTCGCAAAAGAGAAAAATTAAAAAAAAAGAAGAAATTTCAAATTAGAAACTAAAAGTATACATTGAAGATTTTCGTTCAGGCTGGGACTCGAACCCAGGGCCACTCGCTTGGAAGCCTAACACTCTAGCCATTAGTCTATGGGAGCTCTGTCGGTGGGAGTTTTAAATATAATAAAAACAAAAAATGCACCTTGGTAATTGTTTATTTAAACACTTTGAAATCTTCGTGTCGAAAAATTAAACTGACTCAGAATTTTCTTCCCTACATAAATAATCAATAATTGCAAAGGAAAGAAATTGAAAAAAAAAGAATTTTCAAATTAGAAAAGAAATATATACATTGAAGATATTCGCTCCGGCTGGGACTCGAACCCAGGCCACTCGCTTGGAAGACCAGCGGTCTAGCCATTAGGCTATCGGAGTTCTGTCGAGCGGAGTCTTACTGCCTGACTGATACTGCCTGACTGACAGACTGACTCACTGACTGACTGATACTGACTGACTGACTCACTGACTGACCGAGACTGACTGACTAACTGCCTGACTGACTGCGACTGGACTGACTGACTGACTGATTGACTGACTGACTAACTGACTGACTGAGACTGACTGACTGACTGCTTGACTCTCTGACTGGCTATTTCACTGACTGACTGAATGACTAAATGACTGACTGCTTGACTACCTGACTGACTGCTTGACTGACTAACTGACTGGACAGGACTGACCGACTGACTGACTGACAGACTGACTGAATAAGGATGACTGACAGACTGACTGAATAAGGCTGACTGACTGACTGACAGACTGACTGAATAAGGCTGACCGACTGACTGACTGACAGACTGACTGAATAAGGATGACTGACAGACTGACTGAATAAGGCTGACTGACTGACTGACAGACTGACTGAATAAGGCTGACCGACTGACTGACTGCCTGACTGACTGACTGACTGAATGACTGACTGACTGACTGACCGAGACTGACTGACTGACTGACTGAGACTGGACTGGACTGACTGACTGACTGACTGACTGAGACTGACTGACTGCTTTAGTGACTAACTGACTGCTCAGGACTGACCGACTGACTGACTGACTGACTGCCTGACTGACTGAATGACTGAATGACTGACTGACTGAGACTAAATGACTGACTGCTTGACTGACTGGCTGAAGGACTAACTGACTGACTGAGTGACTGACTGACTGGACTGACTGACTGAGACTGAATGACTGAATGCTTGACTGATTGACTGTCAGACTGACTGACTGACTTCGCAAAAGGGAAAAATAAAAAAAAAATGAATTATAAAATTAGAAAAAAATATTTGCATTTAAGATTTCCTTTCCGGCTGGGATTTGAACCCAGGGCGACACTCACGGAAGCCCAACGCTCTCGCCAATATACTATCGGATCTCTGTTGATCGGTGTCTTAATTATAATAAAAACAAAAAATGCACCTTAGTAAATATTGATCTAAAATCTTTGAAATCTAAAGGTCGAATGATTAAACTGTCTCAGAATTTTCTTCCCTACATAAATAATCAATAATTGCAAAGGAAAGAAATTGAAAAAAAAAAGAATTTTCAAATTAGAAAAGAAATATATACATTGAAGATATTCGCTCCGGCTGGGACTCGAACCCAGGCCACTCGCTTGGAAGACCAGCGGTCTAGCCATTAGGCTATCGGAGTTCTGTCGAGCGGAGTCTTACTGCCTGACTGATACTGCCTGACTGACAGACTGACTCACTGACTGACTGATACTGACTGACTGACTAACTGCCTGACTGACTGACTAACTGCCTGACTGACTGAGACTGGACTGACTGACTGACTGACTGACTGACTGACTAACTGACTGACTGAGACTGACTGACTGACTGCTTGACTCTCTGACTGGCTATTTCACTGACTGACTGAATGACTAAATGACTGACTGACACTGACTGACTGACTGCTTGACTACCTGACTGACTGCTTGACGGACTAACTGACTGGACAGGACTGACCGACTGACTGACTGACAGACTGAATGAATAAGGATGACTGACAGACTGACTGAATAAGGCTGACTGACTGACTGACTGAATAAGGCTGACCGACTGACTGACTGCCTGACTGCCTGACTGACTGAATGACTGACTGACTGACTGACCGAGACTGACTGACTGACTGACCGAGACTGACTGACTGACTGACTGAGACTGGACTGGACTGACTGACTGACTGACTGACTGAGTCTGACTGACTGCTTTAGTGACTAACTGACTGCACAGGACTGACCGACTGACTGACTGACTGACTGCCTGACTGACTGACTGACTGAATGACTGACTGACTGAGACTAAATGACTGACTGCTTGACTGACTGGCTGAAGGACTAACTGACTGACTGAGTGACTGACTGACTGGACTGACTGACTGAGACTGAATGACTGAGTGCTTGACTGATTGACTGTCAGACTGACTGACTGACTTCGCAAAAGGGAAAAATAAAAAAAAAGAATTATAAAATACAAAAAATTTTTGCATTTAAGATTTCCTTTCCGGCTGGGATTTGAACCCAGGGCGACACTCATGGCAGCCCAACGCTCTCGCCAATATACTATCGGATCTCTGATGATCGGTGTCTTAATTATAATAAAAACAAAAAATGCACCTTAGTAATTATTGATCTAAAATCTTTGAAATCTAAAGGTCGAATGATTAAACTGACTCAGAATTTTCTTCCGTACATAAATAATCCATATTTGCAAAAGAAAGAAATTGAAAAAAAAAGAATCTTCAAATTAGAAGAGAAATATATACATGGAAGATTTTCGTTCCGGCCTAGACTCGAACCCAGTACCACGCGCTTGGAACCCAACGGTCTAGCCATTAGGCTATCGGAGCTCTGTCGATGGAAGTCTTAAATATAATAAAAACAAAAAATGCACCTTGGTAATTATTGATTCAAACACTTTGAAATTTACAGGTCGAATAATTAAACTGACTCAGAATTTTTCTCCCTACATAAATAATCAATATTCGCAAAAGAGAAAAATTAAAAAAAAAAAGAAGAAGAAATTTCAAAATAGAAACTAAAAGTATACTTTGAAGATTTTCGTTCAGGCTGGGACTCGAACCCAGGGCCACTCGCTTGGAAGCCTAACACTCTAGCCATTAGTCTATGGGAGCTCTGTCGGTGGGAGTTTTAAATATAATAAAAACAAAAAATGCACCTTGGTAATTGTTTGAAATCTTCGTGTCGAAAAATTAAACTGACTCAGAATTTTCTTCCCTACATAAATAATCAATAATTGCAAAGGAAAGAAATTGAAAAAAAAAAGTATTTTCAAATTAGAAAAGAAATATATACATTGAAGATATTCGCTCCGGCTGGGACTCGAACCCAGGCCACTCGCTTGGAAGACCAGCGGTCTAGCCATTAGGCTATCGGAGTTCTGTCGAGCGGAGTCTTACTGCCTGACTGATACTGCCTGACTGACAGACTGACTCACTGACTGACTGATACTGACTGACTGACTCACTGACTGACCGAGGCTGACTGACTAACTGCCTGACTGACTGAGACTGGACTGACTGACTGACTGACTGACTGACTGACTAACTGACTGACTGAGACTGACTGACTGACTGCTTGACTCTCTGACTGGCTATTTCACTGACTGACTGAATGACTAAATGACTGACTGACACTGACTGACTGAATGACTAAATGACTGACTGACACTGACTGACTGACTGCTTGACTACCTGACTGACTGCTTGACTGACTAACTGACTGGACAGGACTGACCGACTGACTGACTGAATAAGGATGACTGACAGACTGACTGAATAAGGCTGACTGACTGACTGACAGACTGACTGAATAAGGCTGACCGACTGACTGACTGCCTGACTGACTGACTGACTGACTGACTGACCGAGACTGACTGACTGACTGACTGAGACTGGACTGGACTGACTGACTGACTGAGACTGACTGACTGCTTTAGTGACTAACTGACTGCACAGGACTGACCGACTGACTGACTGACTGACTGCCTGACTGACTGAATGACTGACTGACTGAGACTAAATGACTGACTGCTTGACTGACTGGCTGAAGGACTAACTGACTGACTGAGTGACTGACTGACTGGACTGACTGACTGAGACTGAATGACTGAGTGCTTGACTGATTGACTGTCAGACTGACTGACTGACTTCGCAAAAGGGAAAAATAAAAAAAAAAAAGAATTATAAAATTAGAAAAAAATATTTGCATTTAAGATTTCCTTTCCGGCTGGGATTTGAACCCAGGGCGACACTCATGGAAGCCCAACGCTCTCGCCAATATACTATCGGATCTCTGTTGATCGGTGTCTTAATTATAATAAAAACAAAAAATGCACCTTAGTAATTATTGATCTAAAATCTTTGAAATCTAAAGGTTGAATGATTAAACTGACTCAGAATTTTTCTCCCTACATAAGATTTTCGTTAATCGAACCCATATTCGCCATTAGGCTATCGGAGATGGAGTCTTAAATATAATAAAAACAAAAAATGCACCTTGGTAATTATTGATTCAAAACTTTGAAATTACAGGTCGAATAATTAAACTGACTCAGAATTTTTCTCCCTACATAAATAATCAATATTCGCAAAAGAGAAAAATTAAAAAAAAGAAGAAGAAATTTCAAATTAGAAACTAAAAGTATACATTGAAGATTTTCGTTCAGGCTGGGACTCGAACCCAGGGCCACTCGCTTGGAAGCCTAACACTCTAGCCATTAGTCTATGGGAGCTCTGTCGTTGGGAGTTTTAAATATAATAAAAACAAAAAATGCACCTTGGTAATTGTTTATTTAAACACTTTGAAATCTTCGTGTCGAAAAATTAAACTGACTCAGAATTTTCTTCCCTACATAAATAATCAATAATTGCAAAGGAAAGAAATTGAAAAAAAAAAGAATTTTCAAATTAGAAAAGAAATATATACATTGATGATATTCGCTCCGGCTGGGACTCGAACCCAGGCCACTCGCTTGGAAGACCAGCGGTCTAGCCATTAGGCTATCGGAGTTCTGTCGAGCGGAGTCTTACTGCCTGACTGATACTGCCTGACTGACAGACTGACTCACTGACTGACTGATACTGACTGACTGACTCACTGACTGACCGAGACTGACTGACTAACTGCCTGACTGACTGAGACTGGACTGACTGACTGACTGACTGACTGACTGACTAACTGACTGACTGAGACTGACTGACTGACTGCTTGACTCTCTGACTGGCTATTTCACTGACTGACTGAATGACTAAATGACTGACTGACACTGACTGACTGACTGCTTGACTACCTGACTGACTGCTTGACTGACTAACTGACTGGACAGGACTGACCAACTGACTGACTGACAGACTGACTGAATAAGGATGACTGACAGACTGACTGAATAAGGCTGACTGACTGACTGACAGACTGACTGAATAAGGCTGACCGACTGACTGACTGCCTGACTGACTGACTGACTGAATGACTGACTGACTGACTGACCGAGACTGACTGACTGACTGACTGAGACTGGACTGGACTGACTGACTGACTGACTGACTGAGACTGACTGACTGCTTTTTAGACTAACTGACTGCACAGGACTGACCGACTGACTGACTGACTGACTGCCTGACTGACTGACTGACTGAATGACTGACTGACTGAGACTAAATGACTGACTGCTTGACTGACTGGCTGAAGGACTAACTGACTGACTGAGTGACTGACTGACTGGACTGACTGACTGAGACTGAATGACTGAGTGCTTGACTGATTGACTGTCAGACTGACTGACTGACTTCGCAAAAGGGAAAAATAAAAAAAACGAATTATAAAATTAGAAAAAAATATTTGCATTTAAGATTTCCTTTCCGGCTGGGATTTGAACCCAGGGCGACACTCATGGAAGCCCAACGCTCTCGCCAATATACTATCGGATCTCTGTTGATCGGTGTCTTAATTATAATAAAAACAAAAAATGCACCTTAGTAATTATTGATCTAAAATTTTTGAAATCTAAAGGTCGAATGATTAAACTGACTCAGAATTTTCTTCCGTACATAAATAATCCATATTTGCAAAAGAAAGAAATTGAAAAAAAAAAAGAATCTTCAAATTAGAAGAGAAATATATACATGGAAGATTTTCGTTCCGGCCGGGACTCGAACCCAGTACCACGCGCTTGGAACCCAACGGTCTAGCCATTAGGCTATCGGAGCTCTGTCGATGGAAGTCTTAAATATAATAAAAACAAAAAATGCACCTTGGTAATTATTGATTCAAACACTTTGAAATTTACAGGTCGAATAATTAAACTGACTCAGAATTTTTCTCCCTACATAAATAATCAATATTCGCAAAAGAGAAAAATTAAAAAAAAAGAAGAAGAAATTTCAAATTAGAAACTAAAAGTATACATTGAAGATTTTCGTTCAGGCTGGGACTTGAACCCAGGGCCACTCGCTTGGAAGCCTAACACTCTAGCCATTAGTCTATGGGAGCTCTGTCGGTGGGAGTTTTAAATATAATAAAAACAAAAAATGCACCTTGGTAATTGTTTATTTAAACACTTTGAAATCTTCGTGTCGAAAAATTAAACTGACTCAGAATTTTCTTCCCTACATAAATAATCAATAATTGCAAAGGAAAGAAATTGAAAAAAAAAAAGAATTTTCAAATTAGAAAAGAAATATATACATTGAAGATATTCGCTCCAGCTGGGACTCGAACCCAGGCCACTCGCTTGGAAGACCAGCGGTCTAGCCATTAGGCTATCGGAGTTCTGTCGAGCGGAGTCTTACTGCCTGACTGATACTGCCTGACTGACAGACTGACTCACTGACTGACTCATACTGACTGACTGACTCACTGACTGACCGAGACTGACTGACTAACTGCCTGACTGACTGACTGACTGACTAACTGACTGACTGAGACTGAATGACTGAGTGCTTGACTGATTGACTGTCAGACTGACTGACTGACTTCGCAAAAGGGAAAAATAAAAAAAAAAGAATTATAAAATTAGAAAAAAATATTTGCATTTAAGATTTCCTTTCCGGCTGGGATTTGAACCCAGGGCGACACTCATGGAAGCCCAACGCTCTCGCCAATATACTATCGGATCTCTGTTGATCGGTGTCTTAATTATAATAAAAACAAAAAATGCACCTTAGTAATTATTGATCTAAAATCTTTGAAATCTAAAGGTCGAATGATTAAACTGACTCAGAATTTTCTTCCGTACATAAATAATCCATATTTGCAAAAGAAAGAAATTGAAAAAAAAAGACTCTTCAAATTAGAAGAGAAATATATACATGGAAGATTTTCGTTCCGGCCGGGACTCGAACCCAGTACCACGCGCTTGGAACCCAACGGTCTAGCCATTAGGCTATCGGAGCTCTGTCGATGGAAGTCTTAAATATAATAAAAACAAAAAATGCACCTTGGTAATTATTGATTCAAACACTTTGAAATTTACAGGTCGAATAATTAAACTGACTCAGAATTTTTCTCCCTACATAAATAATAAATATTCGCCAAAGAGAAAAATTAAAAAAAAAAAAGAAGAAGACATTTCAAATTAGAAACTAAAAGTATACATTGAAGATTTTCGTTCAGGCTGGGACTCGAACCCAGGGCCACTCGCTTGGAAGCCTAACACTCTAGCCATTAGTCTATGGGAGCTCTGTCGGTGGGAGTTTTAAATATAATAAAAACAAAAAATGCACCTTGGTAATTGTTTATTTAAACACTTTGAAATCTTCGTGTCGAAAAATTAAACTGACTCAGAATTTTCTTCCCTACATAAATAATCAATAATTGCAAAGGAAAGAAATTGAAAAAAAAAAAGAATTTTCAAATTAGAAAAGAAATTTATACATTGAAGATATTCGCTCCGGCTGGGACTCGAACCCAGGCCACTCCCTTGAAAGACCAGCGGTCTAGCCATTAGGCTATCGGAGTTCTGTCAAGCGGAGTCTTACTGCCTGACTGATACTGCCTGACTGACAGACTGACTCACTGACTGACTGATACTGACTGACTGACTCACTGACTGACCGAGACTGACTGACTAACTGCCTGACTGACTGAGACTGGACTGACTGACTGACTGACTGACTGAATGACTAAATGACTGACTGACACTGACTGACTGACTGCTTGACTACCTGACTGACTGCTTGACTGACTAACTGACTGGACAGGACTGACCGACTGACTGACTGACAGACTGACTGAAAAAGGATGACTGACAGACTGACTGAATAAGGCTGACTGACTGACTGACTGACAGACTGAATAAGGCTGACTGACTGACTGACTGACAGACTGACTGAATAAGGCTGACCGACTGACTGACTGCCTGACTGACTGACTGACTGAATGACTGACTGACTGACTGACTGACTGACTGAGACTGGACTGGACTGACTGACTGACTGAGACTGACTGACTGCTTTAGTGACTAACTGACTGCACAGGACTGACCGACTGACTGACTGACTGCCTGACTGACTGACTGACTGACTGCCTGACTGACTGAATGACTGACTGACTGACTGAATGACTGACTGACTGAGACTAAATGACTGACTGCTTGACTGACTGGCTGAAGGACTAACTGACTGACTGAGTGACTGACTGACTGGACTGACTGACTGAGACTGAATGACTGAGTGCTTGACTGATTGACTGTCAGACTGACTGACTGACTTCGCAAAAGGGAAAAATAAAAAAAAAAGAATTATAAAATTAGAAAAAAATATTTGCATTTAAGATTTCCTTTCCGGCTGGGATTTGAACCCAGGGCGACACTCATGGAAGCCCATCGCTCTCGCCAATATACTATCGGATCTCTGTTGATCGGTGTCTTAATTATAATAAAAACAAAAAATGCACCTTAGTAATTATTGATCTAAAATTTTTGAAATCTAAAGTTCGAATGATTAAACTGACTCAGAAGTTTCTTCCGTACATAAATAATCCATATTTGCAAAACAAAGAAATTGAAAAAAAAAAGAATCTTCAAATTTGAAGAGAAATATATACATGGAAGATTTTCGTTCCGGCCGGGACTCGAACCCAGTACCACGCGCTTGGAAGCCTAACACTCTAGCCATTAGTCTATGGGAGCTCTGTCGGTGGGAGTTTTAAATATAATAAAAACAAAAAATGCACCTTGGTAATTGTTTATTTAAACACTTTGAAATCTTCGTGTCGAAAAATTAAACTGACTCAGAATTTTCTTCCCTACATAAATAATCAATAATTGCAAAGGAAAGAAATTGAAAAAAAAAAGAATTTTCAAATTAGAAAAGAAATATATACATTGATGATATTCGCTCCGGCTGGGACTCGAACCCAGGCCACTCGCTTGGAAGACCAGCGGTCTAGCCATTAGGCTATCGGAGTTCTGTCGAGCGGAGTCTTACTGCCTGACTGATACTGCCTGACTGACAGACTGACTCACTGACTGACTGATACTGACTGACTGACTCACTGACTGACTAACTGCCTGACTGACTTAGACTGGACTGACTGACTGAGTGACTGACTGACTGACTAACTGACTGACTGAGACTGACTGACTGACTGCTTGACTCTCTGACTGGCTATTTCACTGACTGACTGAATGACTAAATGACTGACTGACACTGACTGACTGACTGCTTGACTACCTGACTGACTGCTTGACTGACTAACTGACTGGACAGGACTGACCGACTGACTGACTGACAGACTGACTGAATAAGGGTGACTGACAGACTGACTGAATAAGGCTGACTGACAGACTGACTGACAGACTGACTGAATAAGGCTGACCGACTGACTGACTGCCTGACTGACTGACTGACTGAATGACTGACTGACTGACTGACCGAGACTGACTGACTGACTGACTGAGACTGGACTGGACTGACTGACTGACTGACTGAGACTGACTGACTGCTTTAGTGACTAACTGACTGCACAGGACTGACCGACTGACTGACTGACTGACTGCCTGACTGACTGACTGACTGAATGACTGACTGACTGAGACTAAATGACTGACTGCTTGACTGACTGGCTGAAGGACTAACTGACTGACTGAGTGACTGACTGACTGGACTGACTGACTGAGACTGAATGACTGAGTGCTTGACTGATTGACTGTCAGACTGACTGACTGACTTCGCAAAAGGGAAAAATAAAAAAAAAGAATTATAAAATTAGAAAAAAATATTTGCATTTAAGATTTCCTTTCCGGCTGGGATTTGAACCCAGGGCGACACTCATGGAAGCCCAACGCTCTCGCCAATATACTATCGGATCTCTGTTGAGCGGTGTCTTAATTATAATAAAAACAAAAAATGCACCTTAGTAATTATTGATCTAAAATCTTTGAAATCTAAAGGTCGAATGATTAAACTGACTCAGAATTTTCTTCCGTACATAAATAATCCATATTTGCAAAAGAAAGAAATTGAAAAAAATAAGAATCTTCAAATTAGAAGAGAAATATATACATGGAAGATTTTCGTTCCGGCCGGGACTCGAACCCAGTACCACGCGCTTGGAACCCAACGGTCTAGCCATTAGGCTATCGGAGCTCTGCCGATGGAAGTCTTAAATATAATAAAAACAAAAAATGCACCTTGGTAATTATTGATTCAAACACTTTGAAATTTACAGGTCGAATAATTAAACTGACTCAGAATTTTTCTCCCTACATAAATAATCAATATTCGCAAAAGAGAAAAATTAAAAAAAAAAAGAAGAAGAAATTTCAAATTAGAAACTAAAAGTATACATTGAAGATTTTCGTTCAGGCTGGGACTCGAACCCAGTACCACGCGCTTGGAACCCAACGGTCTAGCCATTAGGCTATCGGAGCTCTGTCGGTGGGAGTTTTAAATATAATAAAAACAAAAAATGCACCTTGGTAATTGTTTATTTAAACACTTTGAAATCTTCGTGTCGAAAAATTAAACTGACTCAGAATTTTCTTCCCTACATAAATAATCAATAATTGCAAAGGAAAGAAATTGAAAAAAAAAAGAATTTTCAAATTAGAAAAGAAATATATACATTGAAGATATTCGCTCCGGCTGGGACTCGAACCCAGGCCACTCGCTTGGAAGACCAGCGGTCTAGCCATTAGGCTATCGGAGTTCTGTCGAGCGGAGTCTTACTGCCTGACTGATACTGCCTGACTGACTCACTGACTGACTGATACTGACTGACTGACTCACTGACTGACCGAGACTGACTGACTAACTGCCTGACTGACTGAGACTGGACTGACTGACTGACTGACTGACTGACTGACTGAGACTGACTGACTGACTGCTTGACTCTCTGACTGGCTATTTCACTGACTGACTGAATGACTAAATGACTGACTGACACTGACTGACTGACTGCTTGACTACCTGACTGACTGCTTGACTGACTAACTGACTGGACAGGACTGACCGACTGACTGACTGACAGACTTACTGAATAAGGATGACTGACAGACTGACTGAATAAGGCTGACTGACTGACTGACTGACAGACTGACTGAATAAGGCTGACCGACTGACTGACTGCCTGCCTGACTGACTGACTGAATGACTGACTGACTGACTGACCGAGACTGACTGACTGACTGACTGAGACTGGACTGGACTGACTGACTGACTGACTGAGACTGACTGACTGCTTTAGTGACTAACTGACTGCACAGGACTGACCGACTGACTGCCTGACTGACTGCCTGACTGACTGACTGACTGAATGACTGACTGACTGAGACTAAATGACTGACTGCTTGACTGACTGGCTGAAGGACTAACTGACTGACTGAGTGACTGACTGACTGGACTGACTGACTGAGACTGAATGACTGAGTGCTTGACTGATTGACTGTCAGACTGACTGACTGACTTCGCAAAAGGGAAAAAAAAAAAAAAGAATTATAAAATTAGAAAAAAATATTTGCATTTAAGATTTCCTTTCCGGCTGGGATTTGAACCCAGGGCGACACTCATGGAAGCCCAACGCTCTCGCCAATATACTATCGGATCTCTGTTGAGCGGTGTCTTAATTATAATAAAAACAAAAAATGCACCTTAGTAATTATTGATCTAAAATCTTTGAAATCTAAAGGTCGAATGATTAAACTGACTCAGAATTTTCTTCCGTACATAAATAATCCATATTTGCAAAAGAAAGAAATTGAAAAAAAAAAGAATCTTCAAATTAGAAGAGAAATATATACATGGAAGATTTTCGTTCCGGCCGGGACTCGAACCCAGTACCACGCGCTTGGAACCCAACGGTCTAGCCATTAGGCTATCGGAGCTCTGCCGGTGGAAGTCTTAAATATAATAAAAACAAAAAATGCACCTTGGTAATTATTGATTCAAACACTTTGAAATTTACAGGTCGAATAATTAAACTGACTCAGAATTTTTCTCCCTACATAAATAATCAATATTCGCAAAAGAGAAAAATTAAAAAAAAAAAAGAAGAAGAAATTTCAAATTAGAAACTAAAAGTATACATTGAAGATTTTCGTTCAGGCTGGGACTCGAACCCAGTACCACGCGCTTGGAACCCAACGGTCTAGCCATTAGGCTATCGGAGCTCTGTCGGTGGGAGTTTTAAATATAATAAAAACAAAAAATGCACCTTGGTAATTGTTTATTTAAACACTTTGAAATCTTCGTGTCGAAAAATTAAACTGACTCAGAATTTTCTTCCCTACATAAATAATCAATAATTGCAAAGGAAAGAAATTGAAAAAAAAAAAGAATTTTCAAATTAGAAAAGAAATATATACATTGAAGATATTCGCTCCGGCTGGGACTCGAACCCAGGCCACTCGCTTGGAAGACCAGCGGTCTAGCCATTAGGCTATCGGAGTTCTGTCGAGCGGAGTCTTACTGCCTGACTGATACTGCCTGACTGACAGACTGACTCACTGACTGACTGATACTGACTGACTGACTCACTGACTGACCGAGACTGACTGACTAACTGCCTGACTGACTGAGACTGGACTGACTGACTGACTGACTGACTGACTGACTGACTGACTGACTGAGACTGACTGACTGACTGCTTGACTCTCTGACTGGCTATTTCACTGACTGACTGAATGACTAAATGACTGACTGACACTGACTGACTGACTGCTTGACTACCTGACTGACTGCTTGACTGACTAACTGACTGGACAGGACTGACCGACTGACTGACTGACAGACTGACTGAATAAGGATGACTAACAGACTGACTGAATAAGGCTGACTGACTGACTGACTGACAGACTGACTGAATAAGGCTGACCGACTGACTGACTGCCTGCCTGACTGACTGACTGACTGAATGACTGACTGACTGACTGACCGAGACTGACTGACTGACTGACTGAGACTGGACTGGACTGACTGACTGACTGACTGAGACTGACTGACTGCTTTAGTGACTAACTGACTGCAC
Source organism: Uloborus diversus (assembly GCF_026930045.1). NCBI lineage: Eukaryota > Metazoa > Arthropoda > Arachnida > Araneae > Uloboridae > Uloborus > Uloborus diversus. The sequence continues at coordinate 70,590 of NW_026558790.1, forward strand.
AGGACTGACCGACTGACTGCCTGACTGACTGACTGACTGAATGACTGACTGAATGACTGACTGACTGAGACTAAATGACTGACTGCTTGACTGACTGGCTGAAGGACTAACTGACTGACTGAGTAACTGACTGACTGGACTGACTGACTGAGACTGAATGACTGAGTGCTTGACTGATTGACTGTCAGACTGACTGACTGACTTCGCAAAAGGGAAAAATAAAAAAAAAAATAATTATAAAATTAGAAAAAAATATTTGCATTTAAGATTTCCTTTCCCGCTGGGATTTGAACACAGGGCGACACTCATGGAAGCCCAACGCTCTCGCCAATATACTATCGGATCTCTGTTGATCGGTGTCTTAATTATAATAAAAACAAAAAATGCACCTTAGTAATTATTGATCTAAAATCTTTGAAATCTAAAGGTCGAATGATTAAACTGACTCAGAATTTTCTTCCGTACATAAATAATCCATATTTGCAAAAGAAAGAAATTGAAAAAAAAAAGAATCTTCAAATTAGAAGAGAAATATATACATGGAAGATTTTCGTTCCGGCCGGGACTCGAACCCAGTACCACGCGCTTGGAACCCAACGGTCTAGCCATTAGGCTATCGGAGCTCTGGCGATGGAAGTCTTAAATATAATAAAAACAAAAAATGCACCTTGGTAATTATTGATTCAAACACTTTGAAATTTACAGGTCGAATAATTAAACTGACTTAGAATTTTTCTCCCTACATAAATAATCAATATTCGCAAAAGAGAAAAATTAAAAAAAAAAGAAGAAGAAATTTCAAATTAGAAACTAAAAGTATACATTGAAGATTTTCGTTCAGGCTGGGACTCGAACCCAGGGCCAGTCGCTTGGAAGCCTAACACTCTAGCCATTAGTCTATGGGAGCTCTGTCGGTGGGAGTTTTAAATATAATAAAAACAAAAAATGCACCTTGGTAATTGTTTATTTAAACACTTTGAAATCTTTGTGTCGAAAAATTAAACTGACTCAGAATTTTCATCCCTACATAAATAATCAATAATTGCAAAGGAAAGAAATTGAAAAAAAAAAAGAATTTTCAAATTAGAAAAGAAATATATACATTGAAGATATTCGCTCCGGCTGGGACTCGAACCCAGGCCACTCGCTTGGAAGACCAACGGTCTAGCCATTAGGCTATCGGAGTTCTGTCGAGCGGAGTCTTACTGCCTGACTGATACTGCCTGACTGACAGACTGACTCACTGACTGACTGATACTGACTGACTGACAGACTGACTCACTGACTGACTGATACTGACTGACTGACTCACTGACTGACCGAGACTGACTGACTAACTGCCTGACTGACTGAGACTGACTGACTGACTGACTGACTGACTGAGACTGACTGACTGACTGCTTGACTCTCTGACTGGCTATTTCACTGACTGACTGAATGACTAAATGACTGACTGACACTGACTGACTGACTGCTTGACTACCTGACTGACTGCTTGACTGACTAACTGACTGGACAGGACTGACCGACTGACTGACTGACAGACTGACTGAATAAGGATGACTGACAGACTGACTGAATAAGGCTGACTGACTGACTGACTGACAGACTGACTGAATAAGGCTGACCGACTGACTGACTGCCTGCCTGACTGACTGACTGAATGACTGCCTGACTGACTGACCGAGACTGACTGACTGACTGACTGAGACTGGACTGGACTGACTGACTGACTGACTGAGACTGACTGACTGCTTTAGTGACTAACTGACTGCACAGGACTGACCGACCGACTGACTGACTGACTGAATGACTGACTGACTGAGACTAAATGACTGACTGCTTGACTGACTGGCTGAAGGACTAACTGACTGACTGAGTGACAGACTGACTGGACTGACTGACTGAGACTGAATGACTGAATGCTTGACTGATTGACTGTCAGAATGACTGACTGACTTCGCAAAAGGGAAAAATAAAAAAAAAATAATTATAAAATTAGAAAAAAATATTTGCATTTAAGATTTCCTTTCCCGCTGGGATTTGAACACAGGGCGACACTCATGGAAGCCCAACGCTCTCGCCAATATACTATCGGATCTCTGTTGATCGGTGTCTTAATTATAATAAAAACAAAAAATGCACCTTAGTAATTATTGATCTAAAATCTTTGAAATCTAAAGGTCGAATGATTAAACTGACTCAGAATTTTCTTCCGTACATAAATAATCCATATTTGCAAAAGAAAGAAATTGAAAAAAAAAAGAATCTTCAAATTAGAAGAGAAATATATACATGGAAGATTTTCGTTCCGGCCGGGACTCGAACCCAGTACCACGCGCTTGGAACCCAACGGTCTAGCCATTAGGCTATCGGAGCTCTGTCGATGGAAGTCTTAAATATAATAAAAACAAAAAATGCACCTTGGTAATTATTGATTCAAACACTTTGAAATTTACAGGTCGAATAATTAAACTGACTCAGAATTTTTCTCCCTACATAAATAATCAATATTCGCAAAAGAGAAAAATTAAAAAAAAAGAAGAAGAAATTTCAAATTAGAAACTAAAAGTATACATTGAAGATTTTCGTTCAGGCTGGGACTCGAACCCAGGGCCACTCGCTTGGAAGCCTAACACTCTAGCCATTAGTCTACGGGAGCTCTGTCGGTGGGAGTTTTAAATATAATAAAAACAAAAAATGCACCTTGGTAATTGTTTATTTAAACACTTTGAAATCTTCGTGTCGAAAAATTAAACTGACTCAGAATTTTCTTCCCTACATAAATAATCAATAATTGCAAAGGAAAGAAATTGAAAAAAAAAGAATTTTCAAATTAGAAGAGAAATATATACATGGAAGATTTTCGTTCCGGCCGGGACTCGAACCCAGTACCACACGCTTGGAACCCAACGGTCTAGCCATTAGGCTATCGGAGCTCTATCGAGCGGAGTCTTACTGCCTGACTGATACTGCCTGACTGACAGACTGACTCACTGACTGACTGATACTGACTGACTGACTCACTGACTGACCGAGACTGACTGACTAACTGCCTGACTGACTGAGACTGGACTGACTGACTGACTGCTTGACTCTCTGACTGCTTGATTCTCTGACTGGCTATTTCACTGACTGACTGAATGACTAAATGACTGACTGACACTGACTGACTGACTGCTTGACTACCTGACTGACTGCTTGACTGACTAACTGACTGGACAGGACTGACCGACTGACTGACTGACAGACTGACTGAATAAGGGTGACAGACAGACTGACTGAATAAGGCTGACTGACTGACTGACTGACAGACTGACTGAATAAGGCTGACCGACTGACTGACTGCCTGACTGACTGACTGACTGAATGACTGACTGACTGACTGACCGAGACTGACTGACTGACTGACTGAGACTGGACTGGACTGACTGACTGACTGACTGACTGAGACTGACTGACTGCTTTAGTGACTAACTGACTGCACAGGACTGACCGACTGACTGCCTGACTGACTGACTGACTGAATGACTGACTGACTGAGACTAAATGACTGACTGCTTGACTGACTGGCTGAAGGACTAAGTGACTGACTGAGTGACTGACTGACTGGACTGACTGACTGAGACTGAATGACTGAGTGCTTGACTGATTGACTGTCAGACTGACTGACTGACTTCGCAAAAGGGAAAAATAAAAAAAAAGAATTATAAAATTAGAAAAAAATATTTGCATTTAAGATTTCCTTTCCGGCTGGTATTTGAACCCAGGGCGACACTCATGGAAGCCCAACGCTCTCGCCAATATACTATCGGATCTCTGTTGATCGGTGTCTTAATTATAATAAAAACAAAAAATGCACCTTAGTAATTATTGATCTAAAATCTTTGAAATCTAAAGGTCGAATGATTAAACTGACTCAGAATTTTCTTCCGTACATAAATAATCCATATTTGCAAAAGGAAGAAATTGAAAAAAAAAGAATCTTCAAATTAGAAGAGAAATATATACATGGAAGATTTTCGTTCCGGCCGGGACTCGAACCCAGTACCACGCGCTTGGAACCCAACGGTCTAGCCATTAGGCTATCGGAGCTCTGTCGATGGAAGTCTTAAATATAATAAAAACAAAAAATGCACCTTGGTAATTATTGATTCAAACACTTTGAAATTTACAGGTCGAATAATTAAACTGACTCAGAATTTTTCTCCCTACATAAATAATCAATATTCGCAAAAGAGAAAAATTAAAAAAAAAAGAAGAAGAAATTTCAAATTAGAAACTAAAAGTATACATTGAAGATTTTCGTTCAGGCTGGGACTCGAACCCAGGGCCACTCGCTTGGAAGCCTAACACTCTAGCCATTAGTCTATGGGAGCTCTGTCGGTGGGAGTTTTAAATATAATAAAAACAAAAAATGCACCTTGGTAATTGTTTATTTAAACACTTTGAAATCTTCGTGTCGAAAAATTAAACTGACTCAGAATTTTCTTCCCTACATAAATAATCAATAATTGCAAAGGAAAGAAGTTGAAAAAAAAAAGAATTTTCAAATTAGAAAAGAAATATATACATTGAAGATATTCGCTCCGGCTGGGACTCGAACCCAGGCCACTCGCTTGGAAGACCAGCGGTCTAGCCATTAGGCTATCGGAGTTCTGTCGAGCGGAGTCTTACTGCCTGACTGATACTGCCTGACTGACAGACTGACTCACTGACTGACTGATACTGACTGACTGACTCACTGACTGACCGAGACTGACTGACTAACTGTCTGACTGACTGAGACTGGACTGACTGACTGACTGACTGACTAACTGACTGACTGAGACTGACTGACTGACTGCTTGACTCTCTGACTGGCTATTTCACTGACTGACTGAATGACTAAATGACTGACTGACACTGACTGACTGACTGCTTGACTACCTGACTGACTGCTTGACTGACTAACTGACTGGACAGGACTGACCGACTGACTGACTGACAGACTGACTGAATAAGGATGACTGACAGACTGACTGAATAAGGCTGACTGACTGTCTGACTGACAGACTGACTGAATAAGGCTGACCGACTGACTGACTGCCTGACTGACTGACTGACTGAATGACTGACTGACTGACCGAGACTGACTGACTGACTGACTGAGACTGGACTGGACTGACTGACTGACTGACTGACTGAGACTGACTGACTGCTTTAGTGACTAACTGACTGCACAGGACTGACCGACTGACTGACTGACTGACTGCCTGACTGACTGACTGACTGACTGAGACTAAATGACTGACTGCTTGACTGACTGGCTGAAGGACTAACTGACTGACTGAGTGACTGACTGACTGGACTGACTGACTGAGACTGAATGACTGAGTGCTTGACTGATTGACTGTCAGACTGACTGACTGACTTCGCAAAAGGGAAAAATAAAAAAAAAAGAATTATAAAATTAGAAAAAAATATTTGCATTTAAGATTTCCTTTCCGGCTGGGATTTGAACCCAGGGCGACACTCATTGAAGCCCAACGCTCTCGCCAAGATACTATCGGATCTCTGTTGACCGGTGTCTTAATTATAATAAAAACAAAAAATGCACCTTAGTAATTATTGATCTAAAATCTTTGAAATCTAAAGGTCGAATGATTAAACTGACTCAGAATTTTCTTCCGTACATAAATAATCCATATTTGCAAAAGGAAGAAATTGAAAAAAAAAGAATCTTCAAATTAGAAGAGAAATATATACATGGAAGATTTTCGTTCCGGCCGGGACTTGAACCCAGTACCACGCGCTTGGATCCCAACGGTCTAGCCATTAGGCTATCGGAGCTCTGTCGATGGAAGTCTTAAATATAATAAAAACAAAAAATGCACCTTGGTAATTATTGATTCAAACACTTTGAAACTTACAGGTCGAATAATTAAACTGACTCAGAATTTTTCTCCCTACATAAATAATCAATATTCGCAAAAGAGAAAAATTAAAAAAAAAGAAGAAGAAATTTCAAATTAGAAACTAAAAGTATACATTGAAGATTTTCGTTCAGGCTGGGACTCGAACCCAGGGCCACTCGCTTGGAAGCCTAACACTCTAGCCATTAGTCTATGGGAGCTCTGTCGGTGGGAGTTTTAAATATAATAAAAACAAAAAATGCACCTTGGTAATTGTTTATTTAAACACTTTGAAATCTTCGTGTCGAAAAATTAAACTGACTCAGAATTTTCTTCCCTACATAAATAATCAATAATTGCAAAGGAAAGAAATTGAAAAAAAAAAGAATTTTCAAATTAGAAAAGAAATATATACATTGAAGATATTCGCTCCGGCTGGGACTCGAACCCAGGCCACTCGCTTGGAAGACCAGCGATCTAGCCATTAGGCTATCGGAGTTCTGTCGAGCGGAGTCTTACTGCCTGACTGATACTGCCTGACTGACAGACTGGCTCACTGACTGACTGATACTGACTGACTGACTCACTGACTGATCGAGACTGACTGACTAACTGCCTGACTGACTGAGACTGGACTGACTGACTGACTGACTGACTGACTAACTGACTGACTGAGACTGACTGACTGACTGCTTGACTCTCTGACTGGCTATTTCACTGACTGACTGAATGACTAAATGACTGACTGACACTGACTGACTGACTGCTTGACTACCTGACTGACTGCTTGACTGACTAACTGACTGGACAGGACTGACCGACTGACTGACTGACAGACTGACTGAATAAGGATGACTGACAGACTTACTGAATAAGGCTGACTGACTGACTGACTGACAGACTGACTGAATAAGGCTGACCGACTGACTGACTGCCTGACTGAGACTGGACTGGACTGACTGACTGACTGACTGACTGAGACTGACTGACTGCTTTAGTGACTAACTGACTGCACAGGACTGACCGACTGACTGACTGACTGACTGCCTGACTGACTGACTGACTGAATGACTGACTGACTGAGACTAAATGACTGACTGCTTGACTGACTGGCTGAAGGACTAAGTGACTGACTGAGTGACTGACTGACTGGACTGACTGACTGACTGAGACTGAATGACTGAGTGCTTGACTGATTGACTGTCAGACTGACTGACTGACTTCGCAAAAGGGAAAAATTAAAAAAAAGAATTATAAAATTAGAAAAAAATATTTGCATTTTAGATTTCCTTTCCGGCTGGGATTTGAACCCAGGGCGACAATCATGGAAGCCCACCGCTCTCGCCAATATACTATCGGATCTCTGTTGATCGGTGTCTTAATTATAATAAAAACAAAAAATGCACCTTAGTAATTATTGATCTAAAATCTTTGAAATCTAAAGGTCGAATGATTAAACTGACTCAGAATTTTCTTCCGTACATAAATAATCCATATTTGCAAAAGGAAGAAATTGAAAAAAAAAATAATCTTCAAATTAGAAGAGAAATATATACATTGAAGATTTTCGTTCCCGCCGGGACTCGAACCCAGGCCACTCGCTTGGAAGACCAGCGGTCTAGCCATTAGGCTATCGGAGTTCTTTCGAGCGGAGTCTTACTGCCTGACTGATACTGCCTGACTGACAGACTGACTGACTGAGACTAAATGACTGACTGCTTGACTGACTGGCTGAAGGACTAACTGACTGACTGAGTGACTGACTGACTGGACTGACTGACTGGACTGACTGACTGAGACTGAATGACTGAGTGCTTGACTGATTGACTGTCAGACTGACTGACTGACTTCGCAAAAGGGAAAAATAAAAAAAAAAGAATTATAAAATTAGAAAAAAATATTTACATTTTAGATTTCCTTTCCGGCCGGGACTCGAACCCAGTACCACGCGCTAGGAACCCAACGGTCTAGCCATTAGGCTATCGGAGCTCTGTCGATGGAAGTCTTAAATATAATAAAAACAAAAAATGCACCTTGGTAATTATTGATTCAAACACTTTGAAATTTACAGGTCGAATAATTAAACTGACTCAGAATTTTTCTCCCTACATAAATAATCAATATTCGCAAAAGAGAAAAATTAAAAAAAAAAGAAGAAGAAATTTCAAATTAGAAACTAAAAGTATACATTGAAGATATTCGCTCCGGCTGGGAATCGAACCCAGGCCACTCGCTTGGAAGACCAGCGGTCTAGCCATTAGGCTATCGGAGTTCTGTCGAGCGGAGTCTTACTGCCTGACTGATACTGCCTGACTGACAGACTGACTCATTGACTGACTAATACTGACTGACTGACTCACTGACTGACCGAGACTGACTGACTAACTGCCTGACTGACTGAGACTTGACTGACTGACTCACTGACTGACTGACTAACTGACTGACTGAGACTGACTGACTGACTGCTTGACTATCTGACTGGCTATTTCACTGACTGACTGAATGACTAAATGACTGACTGACACTGACTGACTGACAGCTTGACTACCTGACTCACTGCTTGACTGACTAACTGACTGGACAGGACTGACCGACTGACTGACTGACAGACTGACTGAATAAGGATGACTGACAGACTGACTGAATAAGGCTGACTGACTGACTGACTGACAGACTGACTGAATAAGGCTGACCGACTGACTGACTGCCTGACTGACTGACTGACTGAATGACTGACTGACTGACTGACCGAGACTGACTGACTGCTTTAGTGACTAACTGACTGCACAGGACTGACCGACTGACTGACTGACTGCTTTAGTGACTAACTGACTGCACAGGACTAACCGACTGACTGACTGCCTGACTGACTGACTGACTGAATGACTGACTGACTGAGACTAAATGACTGACTGCTTGACTGACTGGCTGAAGGACTAACTGACTGACTGAGTGACTGACTGACTGGACTGACTGACTGAGACTGAATGACTGAGTGCTTGACTGATTGACTGTCAGACTGACTGACTGACTTCGCAAAAGGGAAAAATAAAAAAAAAAGAATTATAAAATTAGAAAAAAATATTTGCATTTAAGATTTCCCTTCCGGCCGGGACTCGAACCCAGTACCACGCGCTAGGAACCCAACGGTCTAGCCATTAGGCTATCGGAGCTCTGTCGATGGTAATCTTAAATATAATAAAAACAAAAAATGCACCTTGGTAATTATTGATTCAAACACTTTGAAATTTACAGGTCGAATAATTAAACTGACTCAGAATTTTTCTCCCTACATAAATAATCAATATTCGCAAAAGAGAAAAATTAAAAAAAAAAGAAGAAGAAATTTCAAATTAGAAACTAAAAGTATACATTGAAGATTTTCGTTCAGGCTGGGACTCGAACCCAGGGCCACTCGCTTGGAAGCCTAACACTCTAGCCATTAGTCTATGGGAGCTCTGTCGGTGGGAGTTTTAAATATAATAAAAACAAAAAATGCACCTTGGTAATTGTTTATTTAAACACTTTGAAATCTTCGTGTCGAAAAATTAAACTGACTCAGAATTTTCTTCCCTACATAAATAATCAATAATTGCAAAGGAAAGAAATTGAAAAAAAAAAAAGAATTTTCAAATTAGAAAAGAAATATATACATTGAAGATATTCGCTCCGGCTGGGACTCGAACCCAGGCCACTCGCTTGGAAGACCAGCGGTCTAGCCATTAGGCTATCGTAGTTCTGTCGAGCGGAGTCTTACTGCCTGACTGATACTGCCTGACTTACAGACTGACTCACTGACTGACTGATACTGACTGACTGACTCACTGACTGACCGAGACTGACTGACTAACTGCCTGACTGACTGAGACTGGACTGACTGACTGACTGACTGACTGACTGACTAACTGACTGACTGAGACTGACTGACTGATTGCTTGACTCTCTGACTGGCTATTTCACTGACTGACTGAATGACTAAATGACTGACTGACACTGACTGACTGACTGCTTGACTACCTGACTGACTGCTTGACTGACTAACTGACTGGACAGGACTGACCGACTGACTGACTGACAGACTGACTGAATAAGGATGACTGACAGACTGACTGAATAAGGCTGACTGACTGACTGACTGACAGACTGACTGAATAAGGCTGACCGACTGACTGACTGCCTGACTGACTGACTGACTGACTGACTGACTGACTGACTGACCGAGACTGACTGACTGACTGACTGAGACTGGACTGGACTGACTGACTGACTGACTGACTGAGACTGACTGACTGCTTTAGTGACTAACTGACTGCACAGGACTGACCGACTGACTGACTGCCTGACTGACTGACTGACTGAATGACTGACTGACTGAGACTAAATGACTGACTGCTTGACTGACTGGCTGAAGGACTAACTGACTGACTGAGACTGAATGACTGAGTGCTTGACTGATTGACTGTCAGACTGACTGACTGACTTCGCAAAAGGGAAAAATAAAAAAAAAGAATTATAAAATTAGAAAAAAATATTTGCATTTAAGATTTCCTTTCCTTCCGGGACTCGAACCCAGTACCACGCGCTAGGAACCCAACGGTCTAGCCATTAGGCTATCGGAGCTCTGTCGATGGAAGTCTTAAATATAATAAAAACAAAAAATGCACCTTGGTAATTATTGATTCAAACACTTTGAAATTTACAGGTCGAATAATTAAACTGACTCAGAATTTTTCTCCCTACATAAATAATCAATATTCGCAAAAGAGAAAAATTAAAAAAAAAAAGAAGAAATTTCAAATTAGAAACTAAAAGTATACATTGAAGATTTTCGTTCAGGCTGGGACTCGAACCCAGGGACACTCGCTTGGAGGCCTAACACTCTAGCCATTAGTCTACGGGAGCTCTGTCGGTGGGAGTTTTAAATATAATAAAAACAAAAAATGCACCTTGGTAATTGTTTATTTAAACACTTTGAAATCTTCGTGTCGAAAAATTAAACTGACTCAGAATTTTCTTCCCTACATAAATAATCAATAATTGCAAAGGAAAGAAATTGAAAAAAAAGAATTTTCAAATTAGAAGAGAAATATATACATGGAAGATTTTCGTTCCGGCCGGGACTCGAACCCAGTACCACACGCTTGGAACCCAACGGTCTAGCCATTAGGCTATCGGAGCTCTGTCGAGCGGAGTCTTACTGCCTGACTGATACTGCCTGACTGACAGACTGACTCACTGACTGACTGATACTGACTGACTGACTCACTGACTGACCGAGACTGACTGACTAACTGACTGAGACTGGACTGACTGACTGACTGACTGACTAACTGACTGACTGAGAATGACTGACTGACTGCTTGACTCTCTGACTGGCTATTTCACTGACTGACTGAATGACTAAATGACTGACTGACACTGACTGACTGACTGCTTGACTACCTGACTGACTGCTTGACTGACTAACTGACTGGACAGGACTGACCGACTGACTGACTGACAGACTGACTGAATAAGGGTGACAGACAGACTGACTGAATAAGGCTGACTGACTGACTGACTGACAGACTGACTGAATAAGGCTGACCGACTGACTGACTGCCTGACTGACTGACTGACTGAATGACTGACTGACTGACTGACCGAGACTGACTGACTGACTGACTGAGACTGGACTGGACTGACTGACTGACTGACTGACTGAGACTGACTGACTGCTTTAGTGACTAACTGACTGCACAGGACTGACCGACTGACTGCCTGACTGACTGACTGACTGAATGACTGACTGACTGAGACTAAATGACTGACTGCTTGACTGACTGGCTGAAGGACTAAGTGACTGACTGAGTGACTGACTGACTGGACTGACTGACTGAGACTGAATGACTGAGTGCTTGACTGATTGACTGTCAGACTGACTGACTGACTTCGCAAAAGGGAAAAATAAAAAAAAAGAATTATAAAATTAGAAAAAAATATTTGCATTTAAGATTTCCTTTCCGGCTGGGATTTGAACCCAGGGCGACACTCATGGAAGCCCAACGCTCTCGCCAATATACTATCGGATCTCTGTTGATCGGTGTCTTAATTATAATAAAAACAAAAAATGCACCTTAGTAATTATTGATCTAAAATCTTTGAAATCTAAAGGTCGAATGATTAAACTGACTCAGAATTTTCTTCCGTACATAAATAATCCATATTTGCAAAAGGAAGAAATTGAAAAAAAAAGAATCTTCAAATTAGAAGAGAAATATATACATGGAAGATTTTCGTTCCGGCCTAGACTCGAACCCAGTACCACGCGCTTGGAACCCAACGGTCTAGCCATTAGGCTATCGGAGCTCTGTCGATGGAAGTCTTAAATATAATAAAAACAAAAAATGCACCTTGGTAATTATTGATTCAAACACTTTGAAATTTACAGGTCGAATAATTAAACTGACTCAGAATTTTTCTCCCTACATAAATAATCAATATTCGCAAAAGGGAAAAATTAAAAAAAAAAGAAGAAGAAATTTCAAATTAGAAACTAAAAGTATACATTGAAGATTTTCGTTCAGGCTGGGACTCGAACCCAGGGCCACTCGCTTGGAAGCCTAACACTCTAGCCATTAGTCTATGGGAGCTCTGTCGGTGGGAGTTTTAAATATAATAAAAACAAAAAATGCACCTTGGTAATTGTTTATTTAAACACTTTGAAATCTTCGTGTCGAAAAATTAAACTGACTCAGAATTTTCTTCCCTACATAAATAATCAATAATTGCAAAGGAAAGAAATTGAAAAAAAAAGAATTTTCAAATTAGAAAAGAAATATATACATTGAAGATATTCGCTCCGGCTGGGACTCGAACCCAGGCCACTCGCTTGGAAGACCAGCGGTCTAGCCATTAGGCTATCGGAGTTCTGTCGAGCGGAGTCTTACTGCCTGACTGATACTGCATGACTGACAGACTGACTCACTGACTGACTGATACTGACTGACTGACTCACTGACTGACCGAGACTGACTGACTAACTGCCTGACTGACTGAGACTGGACTGACTGACTGACTTACTGACTGACTGACTGACTGACTGACTGAGACTGACTGACTGACTGCTTGACTCTCTGACTGGCTATTTCACTGACTGACTGAATGACTAAATGACTGACTGACACTGACTGACTGACTGCTTGACTACCTGACTGACTGCTTGACTGACTAACTGACTGGACAGGACTGACCGACTGACTGCTTGACTACCTGACTGACTGCTTGACTACCTGACTGACTGCTTGACTGACTAACTGACTGGACAGGACTGACCGACTGACTGACTGACAGACTGACTGAATAAGGATGACTGACAGACTGACTGAATAAGGCTGACTGACTGACTGACTGACAGACTGACTGAATAAGGCTGACCGACTGACTGACTGCCTGACTGACTGACTGACTGAATGACTGACTGACTGACTGACCGAGACTGACTGACTGACTGACTGAGACTGGACTGGACTGACTGACTGACTGACTGAGACTGACTGACTGCTTTAGTGACTAACTGACTGCACAGGACTGACCGACCGACTGACTGACTGACTGCCTGACTGACTGACTGACTGAATGACTGACTGACTGAGACTAAATGACTGACTGCTTGACTGACTGGCTGAAGGACTAACTGACTGACTGAGTGACTGACTGACTGGACTGACTGACTGAGACTGAATGACTGAGTGCTTGACTGATTGACTGTCAGACTGACTGACTGACTTCGCAAAAGGGAAAAATAAAAAAAAAAAAATAATTATAAAATTAGAAAAAAATATTTGCATTTAAGATTTCCTTTCCCGCTGGGATTTGAACACAGGGCGACACTCACGGAAGCCCAACGCTCTCGCGAATATACTATCGGATCTCTGTTGATCGGTGTCTTAATTATAATAAAAACAAAAAATGCACCTTACTAATTATTGATCTAAAATCTTTGAAATCTAAAGGTCGAATGATTAAACTGACTCAGAATTTTCTTCCGTACATAAATAATCCATATTTGCAAAAGAAAGAAATTGAAAAAAAAAAGAATCTTCAAATTAGAAGAGAAATATATACATGGAAGATTTTCGTTCCGGCCGGGACGCGAACCCAGTACCACGCGCTTGGAACCCAACGGTCTAGCCATTAGGCTATCGGAGCTCTGTCGATGGAAGTCTTAAATATAATAAAAACAAAAAAGGCACCTTGGTAATTATTGATTCAAACACTTTGAAATTTACAGGTCGAATAATTAAACTGACTCAGAATTTTTCTCCCTACATAAATAATCAATATTCGCAAAAAGGAAAAATTAAAAAAAAAAGAAGAAGAAATTTCAAATTAGAAACTAAAAGTATACATTGAAGATTTTCGTTCAGGCTGGGACTCGAACCCAGGGCAACTCGCTTGGAAGCCTAACACTCTAGCCATTAGTCTATGGGAGCTCTGTCGGTGGGAGTTTTAAATATAATAAAAACAAAAAATGCACCTTGGTAATTGTTTATTTAAACACTTTGAAATCTTCGTGTCGAAAAATTAAACTGACTAATAATTTTCTTCCCTACATAAATAATCAATAATTGCAAAGGAAAGAAATTGAAAAAAAAAGAATTTTCAAATTAGAAGAGAAATATATACATGGAAGATTTTCGTTCCGGCCGGGACTCGAACCCAGTACCACACGCTTGGAACCCAACGGTCTAGCCATTAGGCTATCGGAGCTCTGTCGAGCGGAGTCTTACTGCCTGACTGATACTGCCTGACTGACTGACTGACTCACTGACTGACTGATACTGACTGACTGACTCACTGACTGACCGAGACTGACTGACTAACTGCCTGACTGACTGAGACGGGACTGACTGACTGACTGACTGACTAACTGACTGACTGAGACTGACTGACTGACTGCTTGACTCTCTGACTGGCTATTTCACTGACTGACTGAATGACTAAATGACTGACTGACACTGACTGACTGACTGCTTGACTACCTGACTGACTGCTTGACTGACTAACTGACTGGACAGGACTGACCGACTGACTGACTGACAGACTGACTGAATAAGGGTGACAGACAGACTGACTGAATAAGGCTGACTGACTGACTGACTGACAGACTGACTGAATAAGGCTGACCGACTGACTGACTGCCTGACTGACTGACTGACTGAATGACTGACTGACTGACTGACCGAGACTGACTGACTGACTGACTGAGACTGGACTGGACTGACTGACTGACTGACTGACTGAGACTGACTGACTGCTTTAGTGACTAACTGACTGCACAGGACTGACCGACTGACTGCCTGACTGACTGACTGACTGAATGACTGACTGACTGAGACTAAATGACTGACTGCTTGACTGACTGGCTGAAGGACTAAGTGACTGACTGAGTGACTGACTGACTGGACTGACTGACTGAGACTGAATGACTGAGTGCTTGACTGATTGACTGTCAGACTGACTGACTGACTTCGCAAAAGGGAAAAATAAAAAAAAAGAATTATAAAATTAGAAAAAAATATTTGCATTTAAGATTTCCTTTCCGGCTGGGATTTGAACCCAGGGCGACACTCATGGAAGCCCAATGCTCTTGCCAATATACTATCGGATCTCTGTTGATCGGTGTCTTAATTATAATAAAAACAAAAAATGCACCTTAGTAATTATTGATCTAAAATCTTTGAAATCTAAAGGTCGAATGATTTAACTGACTCAGAATTTTCTTCCGTACATAAATAATCCATATTTGCAAAAGGAAGAAATTGAAAAAAAAAGAATCTTCAAATTAGAAGAGAAATATATACATGGAAGATTTTCGTTCCGGCCGGGACTCGAACCCAGTACCACGCGCTAGGAACCCAACGGTCTAGCCATTAGGCTATCGGAGCTCTGTCGATGGTAATCTTAAGTATAATAAAAACAAAAAATGCACCTTGGTAATTATTGATTCAAACACTTTGAAATTTACAGGTCGAATAATTAAACTGACTCAGAATTTTTCTCCCTACATAAATAATCAATATTCGCAAAAGAGAAAAATTAAAAAAAAAAGAAGAAGAAATTTCAAATTAGAAACTAAAAGTATACATTGAAGATTTTCGTTCAGGCTGGGACTCGAACCCAGGGCCACTCGCTTGGAAGCCTAACACTCTAGCCATTAGTCTATGGGAGCTCTGTCGGTGGGAGTTTTAAATATAATAAAAACAAAAAATGCACCTTGGTAATTGTTTATTTAAACACTTTGAAATCTTCGTGTCGAAAAATTAAACTGACTCAGAATTTTCTTCCCTACATAAATAATCAATAATTGCAAAGGAAAGAAATTGAAAAAAAAAAAAGAATTTTCAAATTAGAAAAGAAATATATACATTGAAGATATTCGCTCCGGCTGGGACTCGAACCCAGGCCACTCGCTTGGAAGACCAGCGGTCTAGCCATTAGGCTATCGTAGTTCTGTCGAGCGGAGTCTTACTGCCTGACTGATACTGCCTGACTTACAGACTGACTCACTGACTGACTGATACTGACTGACTGACTCACTGACTGACCGAGACTGACTGACTAACTGCCTGACTGACTGAGACTGGACTGACTGACTGACTGACTGACTGACTGACTAACTGACTGACTGAGACTGACTGACTGATTGCTTGACTCTCTGACTGGCTATTTCACTGACTGACTGAATGACTAAATGACTGACTGACACTGACTGACTGACTGCTTGACTACCTGACTGACTGCTTGACTGACTAACTGACTGGACAGGACTGACCGACTGACTGACTGACAGACTGACTGAATAAGGATGACTGACAGACTGACTGAATAAGGCTGACTGACTGACTGACTGACAGATTGACTGAATAAGGCTGACCGACTGACTGACTGCCTGACTGACTGACTGACTGACTGACTGACTGACTGACTGACCGAGACTGACTGACTGACTGACTGAGACTGGACTGGACTGACTGACTGACTGACTGACTGAGACTGACTGACTGCTTTAGTGACTAACTGACTGCACAGGACTGACCGACTGACTGACTGCCTGACTGACTGACTGACTGAATGACTGACTGACTGAGACTAAATGACTGACTGCTTGACTGACTGGCTGAAGGACTAACTGACTGACTGAGACTGAATGACTGAGTGCTTGACTGATTGACTGTCAGACTGACTGACTGACTTCGCAAAAGGGAAAAATAAAAAAAAAGAATTATAAAATTAGAAAAAAATATTTGCATTTAAGATTTCCTTTCCTTCCGGGACTCGAACCCAGTACCACGCGCTAGGAACCCAACGGTCTAGCCATTAGGCTATCGGAGCTCTGTCGATGGAAGTCTTAAATATAATAAAAACAAAAAATGCACCTTGGTAATTATTGATTCAAACACTTTGAAATTTACAGGTCGAATAATTAAACTGACTCAGAATTTTTCTCCCTACATAAATAATCAATATTCGCAAAAGAGAAAAATTAAAAAAAAAAAGAAGAAATTTCAAATTAGAAACTAAAAGTATACATTGAAGATTTTCGTTCAGGCTGGGACTCGAACCCAGGGACACTCGCTTGGAGGCCTAACACTCTAGCCATTAGTCTACGGGAGCTCTGTCGGTGGGAGTTTTAAATATAATAAAAACAAAAAATGCACCTTGGTAATTGTTTATTTAAACACTTTGAAATCTTCGTGTCGAAAAATTAAACTGACTCAGAATTTTCTTCCCTACATAAATAATCAATAATTGCAAAGGAAAGAAATTGAAAAAAAAGAATTTTCAAATTAGAAGAGAAATATATACATGGAAGATTTTCGTTCCGGCCGGGACTCGAACCCAGTACCACACGCTTGGAACCCAACGGTCTAGCCATTAGGCTATCGGAGCTCTGTCGAGCGGAGTCTTACTGCCTGACTGATACTGCCTGACTGACAGACTGACTCACTGACTGACTGATACTGACTGACTGACTCACTGACTGACCGAGACTGACTGACTAACTGACTGAGACTGGACTGACTGACTGACTGACTGACTAACTGACTGACTGAGAATGACTGACTGACTGCTTGACTCTCTGACTGGCTATTTCACTGACTGACTGAATGACTAAATGACTGACTGACACTGACTGACTGACTGCTTGACTACCTGACTGACTGCTTGACTGACTAACTGACTGGACAGGACTGACCGACTGACTGACTGACAGACTGACTGAATAAGGGTGACAGACAGACTGACTGAATAAGGCTGACTGACTGACTGACAGACTGACTGAATAAGGCTGACCGACTGACTGACTGCCTGACTGACTGACTGACTGAATGACTGACTGACTGACTGACCGAGACTGACTGACTGACTGACTGAGACTGGACTGGACTGACTGACTGACTGACTGACTGAGACTGACTGACTGCTTTAGTGACTAACTGACTGCACAGGACTGACCGACTGACTGCCTGACTGACTGACTGACTGAATGACTGACTGACTGAGACTAAATGACTGACTGCTTGACTGACTGGCTGAAGGACTAAGTGACTGACTGAGTGACTGACTGACTGGACTGACTGACTGAGACTGAATGACTGAGTGCTTGACTGATTGACTGTCAGACTGACTGCCTGACTGACTGACTGACTGAATGACTGACTGACTGACTGACCGAGACTGACTGACTGCTTTAGTGACTAACTGACTGCACAGGACTGACCGACTGACTGACTGACTGCTTTAGTGACTAACTGACTGCACAGGACTAACCGACTGACTGACTGCCTGACTGACTGACTGACTGAATGACTGACTGACTGAGACTAAATGACTGACTGCTTGACTGACTGGCTGAAGGACTAACTGACTGACTGAGTGACTGACTGACTGGACTGACTGACTGAGACTGAATGACTGAGTGCTTGACTGATTGACTGTCAGACTGACTGACTGACTTCGCAAAAGGGAAAAATAAAAAAAAAAGAATTATAAAATTAGAAAAAAATATTTGCATTTAAGATTTCCCTTCCGGCCGGGACTCGAACCCAGTACCACGCGCTAGGAACCCAACGGTCTAGCCATTAGGCTATCGGAGCTCTGTCGATGGTAATCTTAAATATAATAAAAACAAAAAATGCACCTTGGTAATTATTGATTCAAACACTTTGAAATTTACAGGTCGAATAATTAAACTGACTCAGAATTTTTCTCCCTACATAAATAATCAATATTCGCAAAAGAGAAAAATTAAAAAAAAAAGAAGAAGAAATTTCAAATTAGAAACTAAAAGTATACATTGAAGATTTTCGTTCAGGCTGGGACTCGAACCCAGGGCCACTCGCTTGGAAGCCTAACACTCTAGCCATTAGTCTATGGGAGCTCTGTCGGTGGGAGTTTTAAATATAATAAAAACAAAAAATGCACCTTGGTAATTGTTTATTTAAACACTTTGAAATCTTCGTGTCGAAAAATTAAACTGACTCAGAATTTTCTTCCCTACATAAATAATCAATAATTGCAAAGGAAAGAAATTGAAAAAAAAAAAGAATTTTCAAATTAGAAAAGAAATATATACATTGAAGATATTCGCTCCGGCTGGGACTCGAACCCAGGCCACTCGCTTGGAAGACCAGCGGTCTAGCCATTAGGCTATCGTAGTTCTGTCGAGCGGAGTCTTACTGCCTGACTGATACTGCCTGACTTACAGACTGACTCACTGACTGACTGATACTGACTGACTGACTCACTGACTGACCGAGACTGACTGACTAACTGCCTGACTGACTGAGACTGGACTGACTGACTGACTGACTGACTGACTGACTAACTGACTGACTGAGACTGACTGACTGATTGCTTGACTCTCTGACTGGCTATTTCACTGACTGACTGAATGACTAAATGACTGACTGACACTGACTGACTGACTGCTTGACTACCTGACTGACTGCTTGACTGACTAACTGACTGGACAGGACTGACCGACTGACTGACTGACAGACTGACTGAATAAGGATGACTGACAGACTGACTGAATAAGGCTGACTGACTGACTGACTGACAGATTGACTGAATAAGGCTGACCGACTGACTGACTGCCTGACTGACTGACTGACTGACTGACTGACTGACTGACTGACCGAGACTGACTGACTGACTGACTGAGACTGGACTGGACTGACTGACTGACTGACTGACTGAGACTGACTGACTGCTTTAGTGACTAACTGACTGCACAGGACTGACCGACTGACTGACTGCCTGACTGACTGACTGACTGAATGACTGACTGACTGAGACTAAATGACTGACTGCTTGACTGACTGGCTGAAGGACTAACTGACTGACTGAGACTGAATGACTGAGTGCTTGACTGATTGACTGTCAGACTGACTGACTGACTTCGCAAAAGGGAAAAATAAAAAAAAAGAATTATAAAATTAGAAAAAAATATTTGCATTTAAGATTTCCTTTCCTTCCGGGACTCGAACCCAGTACCACGCGCTAGGAACCCAACGGTCTAGCCATTAGGCTATCGGAGCTCTGTCGATGGAAGTCTTAAATATAATAAAAACAAAAAATGCACCTTGGTAATTATTGATTCAAACACTTTGAAATTTACAGGTCGAATAATTAAACTGACTCAGAATTTTTCTCCCTACATAAATAATCAATATTCGCAAAAGAGAAAAATTAAAAAAAAAAAGAAGAAATTTCAAATTAGAAACTAAAAGTATACATTGAAGATTTTCGTTCAGGCTGGGACTCGAACCCAGGGACACTCGCTTGGAGGCCTAACACTCTAGCCATTAGTCTACGGGAGCTCTGTCGGTGGGAGTTTTAAATATAATAAAAACAAAAAATGCACCTTGGTAATTGTTTATTTAAACACTTTGAAATCTTCGTGTCGAAAAATTAAACTGACTCAGAATTTTCTTCCCTACATAAATAATCAATAATTGCAAAGGAAAGAAATTGAAAAAAAAGAATTTTCAAATTAGAAGAGAAATATATACATGGAAGATTTTCGTTCCGGCCGGGACTCGAACCCAGTACCACACGCTTGGAACCCAACGGTCTAGCCATTAGGCTATCGGAGCTCTGTCGAGCGGAGTCTTACTGCCTGACTGATACTGCCTGACTGACAGACTGACTCACTGACTGACTGATACTGACTGACTGACTCACTGACTGACCGAGACTGACTGACTAACTGACTGAGACTGGACTGACTGACTGACTGACTGACTAACTGACTGACTGAGAATGACTGACTGACTGCTTGACTCTCTGACTGGCTATTTCACTGACTGACTGAATGACTAAATGACTGACTGACACTGACTGACTGACTGCTTGACTACCTGACTGACTGCTTGACTGACTAACTGACTGGACAGGACTGACCGACTGACTGACTGACAGACTGACTGAATAAGGGTGACAGACAGACTGACTGAATAAGGCTGACTGACTGACTGACTGACAGACTGACTGAATAAGGCTGACCGACTGACTGACTGCCTGACTGACTGACTGACTGAATGACTGACTGACTGACTGACCGAGACTGACTGACTGACTGACTGAGACTGGACTGGACTGACTGACTGACTGACTGACTGAGACTGACTGACTGCTTTAGTGACTAACTGACTGCACAGGACTGACCGACTGACTGCCTGACTGACTGACTGACTGAATGACTGACTGACTGAGACTAAATGACTGACTGCTTGACTGACTGGCTGAAGGACT
Organism: Uloborus diversus; assembly: GCF_026930045.1. Taxonomy (NCBI): domain Eukaryota; kingdom Metazoa; phylum Arthropoda; class Arachnida; order Araneae; family Uloboridae; genus Uloborus; species Uloborus diversus. The sequence continues at coordinate 92,288 of NW_026558790.1, forward strand.
AAGTGACTGACTGAGTGACTGACTGACTGGACTGACTGACTGAGACTGAATGACTGAGTGCTTGACTGATTGACTGTCAGACTGACTGACTGACTTCGCAAAAGGGAAAAATAAAAAAAAAGAATTATAAAATTAGAAAAAAATATTTGCATTTAAGATTTCCTTTCCGGCTGGGATTTGAACCCAGGGCGACACTCATGGAAGCCCAATGCTCTTGCCAATATACTATCGGATCTCTGTTGATCGGTGTCTTAATTATAATAAAAACAAAAAATGCACCTTAGTAATTATTGATCTAAAATCTTTGAAATCTAAAGGTCGAATGATTTAACTGACTCAGAATTTTCTTCCGTACATAAATAATCCATATTTGCAAAAGGAAGAAATTGAAAAAAAAAGAATCTTCAAATTAGAAGAGAAATATATACATGGAAGATTTTCGTTCCGGCCGGGACTCGAACCCAGTACCACGCGCTTGGAACCCAACGGTCTAGCCATTAGGCTATCGGAGCTCTGTCGATGGAAGTCTTAAATATAATAAAAACAAAAAATGCACCTTGGTAATTATTGATTCAAACACTTTGAAATTTACAGGTCGAATAATTAAACTGACTCAGAATTTTTCTCCCTACATAAATAATCAATATTCGCAAAAGAGAAAAATTAAAAAAAAAAGAAGAAGAAATTTCAAATTAGAAACTAAAAGTATACATTGAAGATTTTCGTTCAGGCTGGGACTCGAACCCAGGGCCACTCGCTTGGAAGCCTAACACTCTAGCCATTAGTCTATGGGAGCTCTGTCGGTGGGAGTTTTAAATATAATAAAAACAAAAAATGCACCTTGGTAATTGTTTATTTAAACACTTTGAAATCTTCGTGTCGAAAAATTAAACTGACTCAGAATTTTCTTCCCTACATAAATAATCAATAATTGCAAAGGAAAGAAATTGAAAAAAAAAAAGAATTTTCAAATTAGAAAAGAAATATATACATTGAAGATATTCGCTCCGGCTGGGACTCGAACCCAGGCCACTCGCTTGGAAGACCAGCGGTCTAGCCATTAGGCTATCGGAGTTCTGTCGAGCGGAGTCTTACTGCCTGACTGATACTGCCTGACTGACAGACTGACTCACTGACTGACTGATACTGACTGACTGACTCACTGACTGACCGAGACTGACTGACTAACTGTCTGACTGACTGAGACTGGACTGACTGACTGACTGACTGACTGACTGACTGACTAACTGACTGACTGAGACTGACTGACTGACTGCTTGACTCTCTGACTGGCTATTTCACTGACTGACTGAATGACTAAATGACTGACTGACACTGACTGACTGACTGCTTGACTACCTGACTGACTGCTTGACTGACTAACTGACTGGACAGGACTGACCGACTGACTGACTGACAGACTGACTGAATAAGGATGACTGACAGACTGACTGAATAAGGCTGACTGACTGTCTGACTGACAGACTGACTGAATAAGGCTGACCGACTGACTGACTGCCTGACTGACTGACTGACTGAATGACTGACTGACTGACTGACCGAGACTGACTGACTGACTGACTGAGACTGGACTGGACTGACTGACTGACTGACTGACTGAGACTGACTGACTGCTTTAGTGACTAACTGACTGCACAGGACTGACCGACTGACTGACTGACTGACTGCCTGACTGACTGACTGACTGAATGACTGACTGACTGAGACTAAATGACTGACTGCTTGACTGACTGGCTGAAGGACTAACTGACTGACTGAGTGACTGACTGACTGAACTGACTGACTGAGACTGAATGACTGAGTGCTTGACTGATTGACTGTCAGACTGACTGACTGACTTCGCAAAAGGGAAAAATAAAAAAAAAAGAATTATAAAATTAGAAAAAAATATTTGCATTTATGATTTCCTTTCCGGCTGGGATTTGAACCCAGGGCGACACTCATGGAAGCCCAACGCTCTCGCCAATATACTATCGGATCTCTGTTGATCGGTGTCTTAATTATAATAAAAACAAAAAATGCACCTTAGTAATTATTGATCTAAAATCTTTGAAATCTAAAGGTCGAATGATTAAACTGACTCAGAATTTTCTTCCGTACATAAATAATCCATATTTGCAAAAGGAAGAAATTGAAAAAAAAAGAATCTTCAAATTAGAATAGAAATATATACATGGAAGATTTTCGTTCCGGCCGGGACTCGAACCCAGTACCACGCGCTTGGATCCCAACGGTCTAGCCATTAGGCTATCGGAGCTCTGTCGATGGAAGTCTTAAATATAATAAAAACAAAAAAGGCACCTTGGTAATTATTGATTCAAACACTTTGAAATTTACAGGTCGAATAATTAAACTGACTCAGAATTTTTCTCCCTACATAAATAATCAATATTCGCAAAAAGGAAAAATTAAAAAAAAAAGAAGAAGAAATTTCAAATTAGAAACTAAAAGTATACATTGAAGATTTTCGTTCAGGCTGGGACTCGAACCCAGGGCAACTCGCTTGGAAGCCTAACACTCTAGCCATTAGTCTATGGGAGCTCTGTCGGTGGGAGTTTTAAATATAATAAAAACAAAAAATGCACCTTGGTAATTGTTTATTTAAACACTTTGAAATCTTCGTGTCGAAAAATTAAACTGACTAATAATTTTCTTCCCTACATAAATAATCAATAATTGCAAAGGAAAGAAATTGAAAAAAAAAGAATTTTCAAATTAGAAGAGAAATATATACATGGAAGATTTTCGTTCCGGCCGGGACTCGAACCCAGTACCACACGCTTGGAACCCAACGGTCTAGCCATTAGGCTATCGGAGCTCTGTCGAGCGGAGTCTTACTGCCTGACTGATACTGCCTGACTGACTGACTGACTCACTGACTGACTGATACTGACTGACTGACTCACTGACTGACCGAGACTGACTGACTAACTGCCTGACTGACTGAGACGGGACTGACTGACTGACTGACTGACTGACTGACTAACTGACTGACTGAGACTGACTGACTGACTGCTTGACTCTCTGACTGGCTATTTCACTGACTGACTGAATGACTAAATGACTGACTGACACTGACTGACTGACTGCTTGACTACCTGACTGACTGCTTGACTGACTAACTGACTGGACAGGACTGACCGACTGACTGACTGACAGACTGACTGAATAAGGGTGACAGACAGACTGACTGAATAAGGCTGACTGACTGACTGACTGACAGACTGACTGAATAAGGCTGACCGACTGACTGACTGCCTGACTGACTGACTGACTGAATGACTGACTGACTGACTGACCGAGACTGACTGACTGACTGACTGAGACTGGACTGGACTGACTGACTGACTGACTGACTGAGACTGACTGACTGCTTTAGTGACTAACTGACTGCACAGGACTGACCGACTGACTGCCTGACTGACTGACTGACTGAATGACTGACTGACTGAGACTAAATGACTGACTGCTTGACTGACTGGCTGAAGGACTAAGTGACTGACTGAGTGACTGACTGACTGGACTGACTGACTGAGACTGAATGACTGAGTGCTTGACTGATTGACTGTCAGACTGACTGACTGACTTCGCAAAAGGGAAAAATAAAAAAAAAGAATTATAAAATTAGAAAAAAATATTTGCATTTAAGATTTCCTTTCCGGCTGGGATTTGAACCCAGGGCGACACTCATGGAAGCCCAATGCTCTTGCCAATATACTATCGGATCTCTGTTGATCGGTGTCTTAATTATAATAAAAACAAAAAATGCACCTTAGTAATTATTGATCTAAAATCTTTGAAATCTAAAGGTCGAATGATTTAACTGACTCAGAATTTTCTTCCGTACATAAATAATCCATATTTGCAAAAGGAAGAAATTGAAAAAAAAAGAATCTTCAAATTAGAAGAGAAATATATACATGGAAGATTTTCGTTCCGGCCGGGACTCGAACCCAGTACCACGCGCTTGGAACCCAACGGTCTAGCCATTAGGCTATCGGAGCTCTGTCGATGGAAGTCTTAAATATAATAAAAACAAAAAATGCACCTTGGTAATTATTGATTCAAACACTTTGAAATTTACAGGTCGAATAATTAAACTGACTCAGAATTTTTCTCCCTACATAAATAATCAATATTCGCAAAAGAGAAAAATTAAAAAAAAAAGAAGAAGAAATTTCAAATTAGAAACTAAAAGTATACATTGAAGATTTTCGTTCAGGCTGGGACTCGAACCCAGGGCCACTCGCTTGGAAGCCTAACACTCTAGCCATTAGTCTATGGGAGCTCTGTCGGTGGGAGTTTTAAATATAATAAAAACAAAAAATGCACCTTGGTAATTGTTTATTTAAACACTTTGAAATCTTCGTGTCGAAAAATTAAACTGACTCAGAATTTTCTTCCCTACATAAATAATCAATAATTGCAAAGGAAAGAAATTGAAAAAAAAAAAGAATTTTCAAATTAGAAAAGAAATATATACATTGAAGATATTCGCTCCGGCTGGGACTCGAACCCAGGCCACTCGCTTGGAAGACCAGCGGTCTAGCCATTAGGGTATCGGAGTTCTGTCGAGCGGAGTCTTACTGCCTGACTGATACTGCCTGACTGACAGACTGACTCACTGACTGACTGATACTGACTGACTGACTCACTGACTGACCGAGACTGACTGACTAACTGTCTGACTGACTGAGACTGGACTGACTGACTGACTGACTGACTGACTGACTGACTAACTGACTGACTGAGACTGACTGACTGACTGCTTGACTCTCTGACTGGCTATTTCACTGACTGACTGAATGACTAAATGACTGACTGACACTGACTGACTGACTGCTTGACTACCTGACTGACTGCTTGACTGACTAACTGACTGGACAGGACTGACCGACTGACTGACTGACAGACTGACTGAATAAGGATGACTGACAGACTGACTGAATAAGGCTGACTGACTGTCTGACTGACAGACTGACTGAATAAGGCTGACCGACTGACTGACTGCCTGACTGACTGACTGACTGAATGACTGACTGACTGACTGACCGAGACTGACTGACTGACTGACTGAGACTGGACTGGACTGACTGACTGACTGACTGACTGAGACTGACTGACTGCTTTAGTGACTAACTGACTGCACAGGACTGACCGACTGACTGACTGACTGACTGCCTGACTGACTGACTGACTGAATGACTGACTGACTGAGACTAAATGACTGACTGCTTGACTGACTGGCTGAAGGACTAACTGACTGACTGAGTGACTGACTGACTGAACTGACTGACTGAGACTGAATGACTGAGTGCTTGACTGATTGACTGTCAGACTGACTGACTGACTTCGCAAAAGGGAAAAATAAAAAAAAAAGAATTATAAAATTAGAAAAAAATATTTGCATTTATGATTTCCTTTCCGGCTGGGATTTGAACCCAGGGCGACACTCATGGAAGCCCAACGCTCTCGCCAATATACTATCGGATCTCTGTTGTTCGGTGTCTTAATTATAATAAAAACAAAAAATGCACCTTAGTAATTATTGATCTAAAATCTTTGAAATCTAAAGGTCGAATGATTAAACTGACTCAGAATTTTCTTCCGTACATAAATAATCCATATTTGCAAAAGGAAGAAATTGAAAAAAAAAGAATCTTCAAATTAGAATAGAAATATATACATGGAAGATTTTCGTTCCGGCCGGGACTCGAACCCAGTACCACGCGCTTGGATCCCAACGGTCTAGCCATTAGGCTATCGGAGCTCTGTCGATGGAAGTCTTAAATATAATAAAAACAAAAAATGCACCTTGGTAATTATTGATTCAAACACTTTGAAATTTACGGGTCGAATAATTAAACTGACTCAGAATTTTTCTCCCTACATAAATAATCAATATTCGCAAAAGAGAAAAATTAAAAAAAAAAAGAAGAAGAAATTTCAAATTAGAAACTAAAAGTATACATTGAAGATTTTCGTTCAGGCTGGGACTCGAACCCAGGGCCACTCGCTTGGAAGCCTAACACTCTAGCCATTAGTCTATGGGAGCTCTGTCGGTGGGAGTTTTAAATATAATAAAAACAAAAAATGCACCTTGGTAATTGTTTATTTAAACACTTTGAAATCTTCGTGTCGAAAAATTAAACTGACTCAGAATTTTCTTCCCTACATAAATAATCAATAATTGCAAAGGAAAGAAATTGAAAAAAAAAAGAATTTTCAAATTAGAAAAGAAATATATACATTGAAGATATTCGCTCCGGCTGGGACTCGAACCCAGGCCACTCGCTTGGAAGACCAGCGGTCTAGCCATTAGGCTATCGGAGTTCTGTCGAGCGGAGTCTTACTGCCTGACTGATACTGCCTGACTGACAGACTGACTCACTGACTGACTGAGACTGGACTGACTGACTGACTGACTAACTGACTGACTGAGACTGACTGACTGACTGCTTGACTCTCTGGCTGGCTATTTCACTGACTGACGGAATGACTAAATGACTGACTGACACTGACTGACTGACTGCTTGACTACCTGACTGACTGCTTGACTGACTAACTGACTGGACAGGACTGACCGACTGACTGACTGACAGACTGACTGAATAAGGATGACTGACAGACTGACTGAATAAGGCTCACTGACTGACTGACTGACAGACTGACTGAATAAGGCTGACCGACTGACTGACTGCCTGACTGACTGACTGACTGAATGACTGACTGACTGACTGACCGAGACTGACTGACTGCCTGACTGACTGACTGACTGAATGACTGACTGACTGACTGACCGAGACTGACTGACTGACTGACTGAGACTGGACTGGACTGACTGACTGACTGACTGACTGAGACTGACTGACTGCTTTAGTGACTAACTGACTGCACAGGACTGACCGACTGACTGACTGACTGACTGCCTGACTGACTGACTGACTGAATGACTGACTGACTGAGACTAAATGACTGACTGCTTGACTGACTGGCTGAAGGACTAAGTGACTGACTGAGTGACTGACTGACTGAGACTGAATGACTGAGTGCTTGACTGATTGACTGTCAGACTGACTGACTGACTTCGCAAAAGGGAAAAATAAAAAAAAAAAGAATTATAAAATTAGAAAAAAATATTTGCATTTAAGATTTCCTTTCCGGCTGGGATTTGAACCCAGGGCGACACTCATGGAAGCCCACCGCTCTCGCCAATATACTATCGGATCTCTGTTGATCGGTGTCTTAATTATAATAAAAACAAAAAATGCACCTTAGTAATTATTGATCTAAAATCTTTGAAATCTAAAGGTCGAATGATTAAACTGACTCAGAATTTTCTTCCGTACATAAATAATCCATATTTGCAAAAGGAAGAAATTGAAAAAAAAATAATCTTCAAATTAGAAGAGAAATATATACATTGAAGATTTTCGTTCCCGCCGGGACTCGAACCCAGGCCACTCGCTTGGAAGACCAGCGGTCTAGCCATTAGGCTATCGGAGTTCTTTCGAGCGGAGTCTTACTGCCTGACTGATACTGCCTGACTGACAGACTGACTGACTGAGACTAAATGACTGACTGCTTGACTGACTGGCTGAAGGACTAACTGACTGACTGAGTGACTGACTGACTGGACTGACTGACTGGACTGACTGACTGAGACTGAATGACTGAGTGCTTGACTGATTGACTGTCAGACTGACTGACTGACTTCGCAAAAGGGAAAAATAAAAAAAAGAATTATAAAATTAGAAAAAAATATTTGCATTTAAGATTTCCTTTCCGGCCGGGACTCGAACCCAGTACCACGCGCTAGAAACCCAACGGTCTAGCCATTAGGCTATCGGAGCTCTGTCGATGGAAGTCTTAAATATAAAAAAAAACAAAAAATGCACCTTGGTAATTATTGATTCAAACACTTTGAAATTTACAGGTCGAATAATTAAACTGACTCAGAATTTTTCTCCCTACATAAATAATCAATATTCGCAAAAGAGAAAAATTAAAAAAAAAAGAAGAAGAAATTTCAAATTAGAAACTAAAAGTATTCATTGAAGATATTCGCTCCGGCTGGGACTCGAACCCAGGCCACTCGCTTGGAAGACCAGCGGTCTAGCCATTAGGCTATCGGAGCTCTGTCGATGGAAGTCTTAAATATAATAAAAACAAAAAATGCACCTTGGTAATTATTGACTCAAACACTTTGAAATTTACAGGTCGAATAATTAAACTGACTGAGAATTTTTCTCCCTACATAAATAATCAATATTCGCAAAAGAGAAAAATTAAAAAAAAAAGAAGAAGAAATTTCAAATTAGAAACTAAAAGTATACATTGAAGATTTTCGTTCAGGCTGGGACTCGAACCCAGGGCCACTCGCTTGGAAGCCTAACACTCTAGCCATTAGTCTATGGGAGCTCTGTCGGTGGGAGTTTTAAATATAATAAAAACAAAAAAAGCACCTTGGTAATTGTTTATTTAAACACTTTGAAATCTTCGTGTCGAAAAATTAAACTGACTCAGAATTTTCTTCCCTACATAAATAATCAATAATTGCAAAGGAAAGAAATTGAAAAAAAAAGAATTTTCAAATTAGAAGAGAAATATATACATGGAAGATTTTCGTTCCGGCCGGGACTCGAACCCAGTACCACACGCTTGGAACCCAACGGTCTAGCCATTAGGCTATCGGAGCTCTGTCGAGCGGAGTCTTACTGCCTGACTGATACTGCCTGACTGACAGACTGACTCACTGACTGACTGATACTGACTGACTGACTCACTGACTGACCGAGACTGACTGACTAACTGCCTGACTGACTGAGACGGGACTGACTGACTGACTGACTGACTGACTGACTAACTGACTGACTGACACTGACTGACTGACTGCTTGACTACCTGACTGACTGCTTGACTGACTAACTGACTGGACAGGACTGACCGACTGACTGACTGACAGACTGACTGAATAAGGGTGACAGACAGACTGACTGAATAAGGCTGACTGACTGACTGACTGACAGACTGACTGAATAAGGCTGACCGACTGACTGACTGCCTGACTGACTGACTGACTGAATGACTGACTGACTGACTGACTGAGACTGACTGACTGACTGACTGAGACTGGACTGGACTGACTGACTGACTGACTGACTGAGACTGACTGACTGCTTTAGTGACTAACTGACTGCACAGGACTGACCGACTGACTGCCTGACTGACTGACTGACTGAATGACTGACTGACTGAGACTAAATGACTGACTGCTTGACTGACTGGCTGAAGGACTAAGTGACTGACTGAGTGACTGACTGACTGAGACTGAATGACTGAGTGCTTGACTGATTGACTGTCAGACTGACTGACTGACTTCGCAAAAGGGAAAAATAAAAAAAAAGAATTATAAAATTAGAAAAAAATATTTGCATTTAAGATTTCCTTTCCGGCTGGGATTTGAACCCAGGGCGACACTCATGGAAGCCCAACGCTCTCGCCAATATACTATCGGATCTCTGTTGATCGGTGTCTTAATTATAATAAAAACAAAAAATGCACCTTAGTAATTATTGATCTAAAATCTTTGAAATCTAAAGGTCGAATGATTAAACTGACTCAGAATTTTCTTCCGTACATAAATAATCCATATTTGCAAAAGGAAGAAATTGAAAAAAAAAAGAATCTTCAAATTAGAAGAGAAATATATACATGGAAGATTTTCGTTCCGGCCGGGACTCGAACCCAGTACCACGCGCTTGGAACCCAACGGTCTAGCCATTAGGCTATCGGAGCTCTGTCGATGGAAGTCTTAAATATAATAAAAACAAAAAATGCACCTTGGTAATTATTGATTCAAACACTTTGAAATTTACAGGTCGAATAATTAAACTGACTCAGAATTTTTCTCCCTACATAAATAATCAATATTCGCAAAAGAGAAAAATTAAAAAAAAAAGAAGAAGAAATTTCAAATTAGAAACTAAAAGTATACATTGAAGATTTTCGTTCAGGCTGGGACTCGAACCCAGGGCCACTCGCTTGGAAGCCTAACACTCTAGCCATTAGTCTATGGGAGCTCTGTCGGTGGGAGTTTTAAATATAATAAAAACAAAAAATGCACCTTGGTAATTGTTTATTTAAACACTTTGAAATCTTCGTGTCGAAAAATTAAACTGACTCAGAATTTTCTTCCCTACATAAATAATCAATAATTGCAAAGGAAAGAAATTGAAAAAAAAAAGAATTTTCAAATTATAAAAGAAATATATACATTGAAGATATTCGCTACGGCTGAGGCTCGAACCCAGGCCACTCGCTTGGAAGACCAGCGGTCTAACCATTAGGCTATCGGAGTTCTGTCGAGCGGAGTCTTACTGCCTGACTGATACTGCCTGACTGACAGACTGACTCACTGACTGACTGATACTGACTGACTGACTCACTGACTGACCGAGACTGACTGACTAACTGTCTGACTGACTGAGACTGGACTGACTGACTGACTGACTGACTAACTGACTGACTGAGACTGACTGACTGACTGCTTGACTCTCTGACTGGCTATTTCACTGACTGACTGAATGACTAAATGACTGACTGACACTGACTGACTGACTGCTTGACTACCTGACTGACTGCTTGACTGACTAACTGACTGGACAGGACTGACCGACTGACTGACTGACAGACTGACTGAATAAGGATGACTGACAGACTGACTGAATAAGGCTGACTGACTGTCTGACTGACAGACTGACTGAATAAGGCTGACCGACTGACTGACTGCCTGACTGACTGACTGACTGAATGACTGACTGACTGACTGACCGAGACTGACTGACTGACTGACTGAGACTGGACTGGACTGACTGACTGACTGACTGACTGAGACTGACTGACTGCTTTAGTGACTAAATGACTGCACAGGACTGACCGACTGACTGACTGACTGACTGCCTGACTGACTGACTGACTGAATGACTGACTGACTGAGACTAAATGACTGACTGCTTGACTGACTGGCTGAAGGACTAACTGACTGACTGAGTGACTGACTGACTGAACTGACTGACTGAGACTGAATGACTGAGTGCTTGACTGATTGACTGTCAGACTGACTGACTGACTTCGCAAAAGGGAAAAATAAAAAAAAAAGAATTATAAAATTAGAAAAAAATATTTGCATTTAAGATTTCCTTTCCGGCTGGGATTTGAACCCAGGGCGACACTCATGGAAGCCCAACGCTCTCGCCAATATACTATCGGATCTCTGTTGATCGGTGTCTTAATTATAATAAAAACAAAAAATGCACCTTAGTAATTATTGATCTAAAATCTTTGAAATCTAAAGGTCGAATGATTAAACTGACTCAGAATTTTCTTCCGTACATAAATAATCCATATTTGCAAAAGGAAGAAATTGAAAAAAAAAGAACCTTCAAATTAGAAGAGAAATATATACATGGAAGATTTTCGTTCCGGCCGGGACTCGAACCCAGTACCACGCGCTTGGAACCCAACGGTCTAGCCATTAGGCTATCGGAGCTCTGTCGATGGAAGTCTTAAATATAATAAAAACAAAAAATGCACCTTGGTAATTATTGATTCAAACACTTTGAAATTTACAGGTCGAATAATTAAACTGACTCAGAATTTTTCTCCCTACATAAATAATCAATATTCGCAAAAGAGAAAAATTAAAAAAAAAAGAAGAAGAAATTTCAAATTAGAAACTGAAAGTATACATTGAAGATTTTCGTTCAGGCTGGGACTCGAACCCAGGGCCACTCGCTTGGAAGCCTAACACTCTAGCCATTAGTCTATGGGAGCTCTGTCGGTGGGAGTTTTAAATATAATAAAAACAAAAAATGCACCTTGGTAATTGTTTATTTAAACACTTTGAAATCTTCGTGTCGAAAAATTAAACTGACTCAGAATTTTCTTCCCTACATAAATAATCAATAATTGCAAAGGAAAGAAATTGAAAAAAAAAAAGAATTTTCAAATTAGAAAAGAAATATATACATTGAAGATATTCGCTCCGGCTGGGACTCGAACCCAGGCCACTCGCTTGGAAGACCAGCGGTCTAGCCATTAGGCTATCGGAGTTCTGTCGAGCGGAGTCTTACTGCCTGACTGATACTGCCTGACTGACAGACTGACTCACTGACTGACTGATACTGACTGACTGACTCACTGACTGACCGAGACTGACTGACTAACTGTCTGACTGACTGAGACTGGACTGACTGACTGACTGACTGACTGACTGACTAACTGACTGACTGAGACTGACTGACTGACTGCTTGACTCTCTGACTGGCTATTTCACTGACTGACTGAATGACTAAATGACTGACTGACACTGACTGACTGACTGCTTGACTACCTGACTGACTGCTTGACTGACTAACTGACTGGACAGGACTGACCGACTGACTGACTGACAGACTGACTGAATAAGGATGACTGACAGACTGACTGAATAAGGCTGACTGACTGTCTGACTGACAGACTGACTGAATAAGGCTGACCGACTGACTGACTGCCTGACTGACTGACTGACTGAATGACTGACTGACTGACTGACCGAGACTGACTGACTGACTGACTGAGACTGGACTGGACTGACTGACTGACTGACTGACTGAGACTGACTGACTGCTTTAGTGACTAACTGACTGCACAGGACTGACCGACTGACTGACCGACTGACTGCCTGACTGACTGACTGACTGAATGACTGACTGACTGAGACTAAATGACTGACTGCTTGACTGACTGGCTGAAGGACTAAGTGACTGACTGAGTGACTGACTGACTGGACTGACTGACTGAGACTGAATGACTGAGTGCTTGACTGATTGACTGTCAGACTGACTGACTGACTTCGCAAAAGGGAAAAATAAAAAAAAGAATTATAAAATTAGAAAAAAATATTTGCATTTAAGATTTCCTTTCCGGCTGGGATTTGAACCCAGGGCGACACTCATGGAAGCCCAACGCTCTCGCCAATATACTATCGGATCTCTGTTGATCGGTGTCTTAATTATAATAAAAACAAAAAATGCACCTTAGTAATTATTGATCTAAAATCTTTGAAATCTAAAGGTCGAATGATTAAACTGACTCAGAATTTTCTTCCGTACATAAATAATCCATATTTGCAAAAGGAAGAAATTGAAAAAAAAAAGAATCTTCAAATTAGAAGAGAAATATATACATGGAAGATTTTCGTTCCGGCCGGGACTCGAACCCAGTACCACGCGCTTGGAACCCAACGGTCTAGCCATTAGGCTATCGGAGCTCTGTCGATGGAAGTCTTAAATATAATAAAAACAAAAAATGCACCTTGGTAATTATTGATTCAAACACTTTGAAATTTACAGGTCGAATAATTAAACTGACTCAGAATTTTTCTCCCTACATAAAAAATCAATATTCGCAAAAGAGAAAAATTTAAAAAAAAAGAAGAAGAAATTTCAAATTAGAAACTGAAAGTATACATTGAAGATTTTCGTTCAGGCTGGGACTCGAACCCAGGGCCACTCGCTTGGAAGCCTAACACTCTAGCCATTAGTCTATGGGAGCTCTGTCGGTGGGAGTTTTAAATATAATAAAAACAAAAAATGCACCTTGGTAATTGTTTATTTAAACACTTTGAAATCTTTGTGTCGAAAAATTAAACTGACTCAGAATTTTCTTCCCTACATAAATAATCAATAATTGCAAAGGAAAGAAATTGAAAAAAAAAAAGAATTTTCAAATTAGAAAAGAAATATATACATTGAAGATATTCGCTCCGGCTGGGACTCGAACCCAGGCCACTCGCTTGGAAGACCAGCGGTCTAGCCATTAGGCTATCGGAGTTCTGTCGAGCGGAGTCTTACTGCCTGACTGATACTGCCTGACTGACAGACTGACTCACTGACTGACTGATACTGACTGACTGACTCACTGACTGACCGAGACTGACTGACTAACTGTCTGACTGACTGAGACTGGACTGACTGACTGACTGACTGACTGACTGACTAACTGACTGACTGAGACTGACTGACTGACTGCTTGACTCTCTGACTGGCTATTTCACTGACTGACTGAATGACTAAATGACTGACTGACACTGACTGACTGACTGCTTGACTACCTGACTGACTGCTTGACTGACTAACTGACTGGACAGGACTGACCGACTGACTGACTGACAGACTGACTGAATAAGGATGACTGACAGACTGACTGAATAAGGCTGACTGACTGTCTGACTGACAGACTGACTGAATAAGGCTGACCGACTGACTGACTGCCTGACTGACTGACTGACTGAATGACTGACTGACTGACTGACCGAGACTGACTGACTGACTGACTGAGACTGGACTGGACTGACTGACTGAGACTGACTGACTGCTTTAGTGACTAACTGACTGCACAGGACTGACCGACTGACTGACCGACTGACTGCCTGACTGACTGACTGACTGAATGACTGACTGACTGAGACTAAATGACTGACTGCTTGACTGACTGGCTGAAGGACTAAGTGACTGACTGAGTGACTGACTGACTGGACTGACTGACTGAGACTGAATGACTGAGTGCTTGACTGATTGACTGTCAGACTGACTGACTGACTTCGCAAAAGGGAAAAATAAAAAAAAGAATTATAAAATTAGAAAAAAATATTTGCATTTAAGATTTCCTTTCCGGCTGGGATTTGAACCCAGGGCGACACTCATGGAAGCCCAACGCTCTCGCCAATATACTATCGGATCTCTGTTGATCGGTGTCTTAATTATAATAAAAACAAAAAATGCACCTTAGTAATTATTGATCTAAAATCTTTGAAATCTAAAGGTCGAATGATTAAACTGACTCAGAATTTTCTTCCGTACATAAATAATCCATATTTGCAAAAGGAAGAAATTGAAAAAAAAAGAACCTTCAAATTAGAAGAGAAATATATACATGGAAGATTTTCGTTCCGGCCGGGACTCGAACCCAGTACCACGCGCTTGGAACCCAACGGTCTAGCCATTAGGCTATCGGAGCTCTGTCGATGGAAGTCTTAAATATAATAAAAACAAAAAATGCACCTTGGTAATTATTGATTCAAACACTTTGAAATTTACAGGTCGAATAATTAAACTGACTCAGAATTTTTCTCCCTACATAAATAATCAATATTCGCAAAAGAGAAAAATTAAAAAAAAAAGAAGAAGAAATTTCAAATTAGAAACTGAAAGTATACATTGAAGATTTTCGTTCAGGCTGGGACTCGAACCCAGGGCCACTCGCTTGGAAGCCTAACACTCTAGCCATTAGTCTATGGGAGCTCTGTCGGTGGGAGTTTTAAATATAATAAAAACAAAAAATGCACCTTGGTAATTGTTTATTTAAACACTTTGAAATCTTCGTGTCGAAAAATTAAACTGACTCAGAATTTTCTTCCCTACATAAATAATCAATAATTGCAAAGGAAAGAAATTGAAAAAAAAAAGAATTTTCAAATTAGAAAAGAAATATATACATTGAAGATATTCGCTCCGGCTGGGACTCGTACCCAGGCCACTCGCTTGGAAGACCAGCGGTCTAGCCATTAGGCTATCGGAGTTCTGTCGAGCGGAGTCTTACTGCCTGACTGATACTGCCTGACTGACAGACTGACTCACTGACTGACTGATACTGACTGACTGACTCACTGACTGACCGAGACTGACTGACTAACTGTCTGACTGACTGAGACTGGACTGACTGACTGACTGACTGACTGACTGACTAACTGACTGACTGAGACTGACTGACTGACTGCTTGACTCTCTGACTGGCTATTTCACTGACTGACTGAATGACTAAATGACTGACTGACACTGACTGACTGACTGCTTGACTACCTGACTGACTGCTTGACTACCTGACTGACTGCTTGACTGACTAACTGACTGGACAGGACTGACCGACTGACTGACTGACAGACTGACTGAATAAGGATGACTGACAGACTGACTGAATAAGGCTGACTGACTGTCTGACAGACTGACTGACAGACTGACTGAATAAGGCTGATCGACTGACTGACTGCCTGACTGACTGACTGACTGAATGACTGACTGACTGACTGACCGAGACTGACTGACTGACTGACTGAGACTGGACTGGACTGACTGACTGACTGACTGCTTTAGTGACTAACTGACTGCACAGGACTGACCGACTGACTGACCGACTGACTGCCTGACTGACTGACTGACTGAATGACTGACTGACTGAGACTAAATGACTGACTGCTTGACTGACTGGCTGAAGGACTAAGTGACTGACTGAGTGACTGACTGACTGGACTGACTGACTGAGACTGAATGACTGAGTGCTTGACTGATTGACTGTCAGACTGACTGACTGACTTCGCAAAAGGGAAAAATAAAAAAAAGAATTATAAAATTAGAAAAAAATATTTGCATTTAAGATTTCCTTTCCGGCTGGGATTTGAACCCAGGGCGACACTCATGGAAGCCCAACGCTCTCGCCAATATACTATCGGATCTCTGTTGATCGGTGTCTTAATTATAATAAAAACAAAAAATGCACCTTAGTAATTATTGATCTAAACTCTTTGAAATCTAAAGGTCGAATGATTAAACTGACTCAGAATTTTCTTCCGTACATAAATAATCCATATTTGCAAAAGGAAGAAATTGAAAAAAAAAAAGAATCTTCAAATTAGAAGAGAAATATATACATGGAAGATTTTCGTTCCGGCCGGGACTCGAACCCAGTACCACGCGCTTGGAACCCAACGGTCTAGCCATTAGGCTATCGGAGCTCTGTCGATGGAAGTCTTAAATATAATAAAAACAAAAAATGCACCTTGGTAATTATTGGTTCAAACACTTTGAAATTTACAGGTCGAATAATTAAAGTGACTCAGAATTTTTCTCCCTACATAAATAATCAATATTCGCAAAAGAGAAAAATTAAAAAAAAAAGAAGAAGAAATTTCAAATTAGAAACTGAAAGTATACATTGAAGATTCTCGTTCAGGCTGGGACTCGAACCCAGGGCCACTCGCTTGGAAGCCTAACACTCTAGCCATTAGTCTATGGGAGCTCTGTCGGTGGGAGTTTTAAATATAATAAAAACAAAAAATGCACCTTGGTAATTGTTTATTTAAACACTTTGAAATCTTCGTGTCGAAAAATTAAACTGACTCAGAATTTTCTTCCCTACATAAATAATCAATAATTGCAAAGGAAAGAAATTGAAAAAAAAAAAGAATTTTCAAATTAGAAAAGAAATATATACATTGAAGATATTCGCTCCGGCTGGGACTCGAACCCAGGCCACTCGCTTGGAAGACCAGCGGTCTAGCCATTAGGCTATCGGAGTTCTGTCGAGCGGAGTCTTACTGCCTGACTGATACTGCCTGACTGACAGACTGACTCACTGACTGACTGATACTGACTGACTGACTCACTGACTGACCGAGACTGACTGACTAACTGCCTGACTGACTGAGACTGGACTGACTGACTGACTGACTGACTGACTAACTGACTGACTGAGACTGACTGACTGACTGCTTGACTCTCTGACTGGCTATTTCACTGACTGACTGAATGACTAAATGACTGACTGACACTGACTGACTGACTGCTTGACTACCTGACTGACTGCTTGACTGACTAACTGACTGGACAGGACTGACCGACTGACTGACTGACAGACTGACTGAATAAGGATGACTGACAGACTGACTGAATAAGGCTGACTGACTGTCTGACTGACAGACTGACTGAATAAGGCTGACCGACTGACTGACTGCCTGACTGACTGACTGACTGAATGACTGACTGACTGACTGACCGAGACTGACTGACTGACTGACTGAGACTGGACTGGACTGACTGACTGACTGAGACTGACTGACTGCTTTAGTGACTAACTGACTGCACAGGACTGACCGACTGACTGACTGACTGACTGCCTGACTGACTGACTGACTGAATGACTGACTGACTGAGACTAAATGACTGACTGCTTGACTGACTGGCTGAAGGACTAACTGACTGACTGAGTGACTGACTGACTGAACTGACTGACTGAGACTGAATGACTGAGTGCTTGACTGATTGACTGTCAGACTGACTGACTGACTTCGCAAAAGGGAAAAATAAAAAAAAAAGAATTATAAAACTAGAAAAAAATATTTGCATTTAAGATTTCCTTTCCGGCTGGGATTTGAACCCAGGGCGACACTCATGGAAGCCCAACGCTCTCGCCAATATACTATCGGATCTCTGTTGATCGGTGTCTTAATTATAATAAAAACAAAAAATGCACCTTAGTAATTATTGATCTAAAATCTTTGAAATCTAAAGGTCGAATGATTAAACTGACTCAGAATTTTCTTCCGTACATAAATAATCCATATTTGCAAAAGGAAGAAATTGAAAAAAAAAGAATCTTCAAATTAGAAGAGAAATATATACATGGAAGATTTTCGTTCCGGCCGGGACTCGAACCCAGTACCACGCGCTTGGATCCCAACGGTCTAGCCATTAGGCTATCGGAGCTCTGTCGATGGAAGTCTTAAATATAATAAAAACAAAAAATGCACCTTGGTAATTATTGATTCAAACACTTTGAAATTTACAGGTCGAATAATTAAACTGACTCAGAATTTTTCTCCCTACATAAATAATCAATATTCGCAAAAGAGAAAAATTAAAAAAAAAAAGAAGAAGAAATTTCAAATTAGAAACTAAAAGTATACATTGAAGATTTTCGTTCAGGCTGGGACTCGAACCCAGGGCCACTCGCTTTGAAGCCTAACACTCTAGCCATTAGTCTATGGGAGCTCTGTCGGTGGGAGTTTTAAATATAATAAAAACAAAAAATGCACCTTGGTAATTGTTTATTTAAACACTTTGAAATCTTCGAGTCGAAAAATTAAACTGACTCAGAATTTTCTTCCCTACATAAATAATCAATAATTGCAAAGGAAAGAAATTGAAAAAAAAAAAGAATTTTCAAATTAGAAAAGAAATATATACATTGAAGATTTTCGTTCCGGCCGGGACTCGAACCCAGGCCACTCGCTTGGAAGACCAACGGTCTAGCCATTAGGCTATCGGAGTTCTGTCGAGCGGAGTCTTACTGCCTGACTGATACTGCCTGACTGACAGACTGACTCACTGACTGACTGATACTGACTGACTGACTCACTGACTGACTGATACTGACTGACTGACTCACTGACTGACCGAGACTGACTGACTAACTGCCTGACTGACTGAGACTGGACTGACTGACTGACTGACCGACTGACTGACTGACTAACTGACTGACTGAGACTGACTGACTGACTGCTTGACTCTCTGACTGGCTATTTCACTGACTGACTGAATGACTAAATGACTGACTGACACTGACTGACTGACTGCTTGACTACCTGACTGACTGCTTGACTGACTAACTGACTGGACAGGACTGACCGACTGACTGACTGACAGACTGACTGAATAAGGATGACTGACAGACTGACTGAATAAGGCTGACTGACTGACTGACTGACAGACTGACTGAATAAGGCTGACCGACTGACTGACTGCCTGACTGACTGACTGACAGAATGACTGACTGACTGACTGACCGAGACTGACTGACTGACTGACTGAGACTGGACTGGACTGACTGACTGACTGAGACTGACTGACTGCTTTAGTGACTAACTGACTGCACAGGACTGACCGACTGACTGACTGACTGACTGCCTGACTGACTGACTGACTGAATGACTGACTGACTGAGACTAAATGACTGACTGCTTGACTGACTGGCTGAAGGACTAACTGACTGACTGAGTGACTGACTGACTGGACTGACTGACTGAGACTGAATGACTGAGTGCTTGACTGATTGACTGTCAGACTGACTTCGCAAAAGGGAAAAATAAAAAAAAAAAGAATTATAAAATTAGAAAAAAATATTTGCATTTAAGATTTCCTTTCCGGCCGGGACTCGAACCCAGTACCACGCGCTAGGAACCCAACGGTCTAGCCATTAGGCTATCGGAGCTCTGTCGATGGAAGTCTTAAATATAATAAAAACAAAAAATGCACCTTGGTAATTATTGATTCAAACACTTTGAAATTTACAGGTCGAATAATTAAACTGACTCAGAATTTTTCTCCCTACATAAATAATCAATATTCGCAAAAGAGAAAAATTAAAAAAAAAAGAAGAAGAAATTTCAAATTAGAAACTAAAAGTATACATTGAAGATTTTCGTTCAGGCTGGGACTCGAACCCAGGGCCACTCGCTTGGAAGCCTAACACTCTAGCCATTAGTCTATGGGAGCTCTGTCGGTGGGAGTTTTAAATATAATAAAAACAAAAAATGCACCTTGGTAATTGTTTATTTAAACACTTTGAAATCTTCGTGTCGAAAAATTAAACTGACTCAGAATTTTCTTCCCTACATAAATAATCAATAATTGCAAAGGAAAGAAATTCAAAAAGAAAAAGAATTTTCAAATTAGAAAAGAAATATATACATTGAAGATATTCGCTCCGGCTGGGACTCGAACCCAGGCCACTCGCTTGGAAGACCAGCGGTCTAGCCATTAGGCTATCGGAGTTCTGTCGAGCGGAGTCTTACTCCCTGACTGATACTGCCTGACTGACAGACTGACTCACTGACTGACTGATACTGACTGACTGACTCACTGACTGACCGAGACTGACTGACTAACTGCCTGACTGACTGAGACTGGACTGACTGACTGACTGACTGACTAACTGACTGACTGAGACTGACTGACTGACTGCTTGACTCTCTGACTGGCTATTTCACTGACTGACTGAATGCCTAAATGACTGATTGACACTGACTGACTGACTGCTTGACTACCTGACTGACTGCTTGACTGACTAACTGACTGGACAGGACTGACCGACTGACTGACTGACAAACTGACTGAATAAGGATGACTGACAGACTGACTGAATAAGGCTGACTGACTGACTGACTGACAGACTGACTGAATAAGGCTGACAGACTGACTGACTACCTGACTGACTGACTGACTGAATGACTGACTGACTGACTGACCGAGACTAACTGACTGACTGACTGAGACTGGACTGGACTGACTGACTGACTGACTGACTGAGACTGACTGACTGCTTTAGTGACTAACTGACTGCACAGGACTGACCGACTGACTGACTGACTGACTGCCTGACTGACTGACTGACTGAATGACTGACTGACTGAGACTAAATGACTGACTGCTTGACTGACTGGCTGAAGGACTAACTGACTGACTTAGTGACTGACTGACTGGACTGACTGACTGAGACTGAATGACTGAGTGCTTGACTGATTGACTGTCAGACTGACTGACTGACGTCGCAAAAGGGAAAAAAAAAAAGAATTATAAAAAAATATTTGCATTTAAGATTTCCTTTCCGGCCGGGACTCGAACCCAGTACCACGCGCTAGGAACCCAACGGTCTAGCCATTAGGCTATCGGAGCTCTGTCGATGGAAGTCTTAAATATAATAAAAACAAAAAATGCACCTTGGTAATTATTGATTCAAACACTTTGAAATTTACAGGTCGAATAATTAAACTGACTCAGAATTTTTCTCCCTACATAAATAATCAATATTCGCAAAAGAGAAAAATTTAAAAAAAAAAGAAGAAGAAATTTCAAATTAGAAACTAAAAGTATACATTGAAGATTTTCGTTCAGGCTGGGACTCGAACCCAGGGCCACTCGCTTGGAAGCATAACACTCTAGCCATTAGTCTATGGGAGCTCTGTCGGTGGGAGTTTTAAATATAATAAAAACAAAAAATGCACCTTGGTAATTGTTTATTTAAACACTTTGAAATCTTCGTGTCGAAAAATTAAACTGACTCAGAATTTTCTTCCCTACATAAATAATCAATAATTGCAAAGGAAAGAAATTGAAAAAAAAAAGAATTTTCAAATTAGAAAAGAAATATATACATTGAAGATATTCGCTCCGGCTGGGACTCGAACCCAGGCCACTCGCTTGGAAGACCAACGGTCTAGCCATTAGGCTATCGGAGTTCTGTCGAGCGGAGTCTTACTGCCTGACTGATACTGCCTGACTGACAGACTGACTCACTGACTGACTGATACTGACTGACTGACTCACTGACTGACCGAGACTGACTAACTAACTGCCTGACTGACTGAGACTGGACTGACTGACTGACTGACTGACTGACTGACTAACTGACTGACTGAGACTGACTGACTGACTGCTTGACTCTCTGACTGGCTATTTCACTGACTGACTGAATGACTAAATGACTGACTGACACTGACTGACTGACTGCTTGACTACCTGACTGACTGCTTGACTGACTAACTGACTGGACAGGACTGACCGACTTACTGACTGACAGACTGACTGAATAAGGATGACTGACAGACTGACTGAATAAGGCTGACTGACTGACTGACTGACAGACTGACTGAATAAGGCTGACCGACTGACTGACTGCCTGACTGACTGACTGACTGAATGACTGACTGACTGACTGACCGAGACTGACTGACTGACTGACTGAGACTGGACTGGACTGGACTGACTGACTGACTGACTGACTGAGACTGACTGACTGCTTTAGTGACTAACTGACTGCACAGGACTGACCGACTGACTGACTGACTGACTGCCTGACTGACTGACTGACTGAATGACTGACTGACTGAGACTAAATGACTGACTGCTTGACTGACTGGCTGAAGGACTAACTGACTGACTGAGTGACTGACTGACTGGACTGACTGACTGAGACTGAATGACTGAGTGCTTGACTGATTGACTGTCAGACTGACTGACTGACTTCGCAAAAGGGAAAAATAAAAAAAAAAGAATTATAAAATTAGAAAAAAATATTTGCATTTAAGATTTCCTTTCCGGCCGGGACTCGAACCCAGTACCACGCGCTAGGAACCCAACGGTCTAGCCATTAGGCTATCGGAGCTCTGTCGATGGAAGTCTTAAATATAATAAAAACAAAAAATGCACCTTGGTAATTATTGATTCAAACACTTTGAAATTTACAGGTCGAATAATTAAACTGACTCAGAATTTTTCTCCCTACATAAATAATCAATATTCGCAAAAGAGAAAAATTAAAAAAAAAAGAAGAAGAAATTTCAAATTAGAAACTAAAAGTATACATTGAAGATTTTCGTTCAGGCTGGGACTCGAACCCAGGGCCACTCGCTTGGAAGCCTAACACTCTAGCCATTAGTCTATGGGAGCTCTGTCGGTGGGAGTTTTAAATATAATAAAAACAAAAAATGCACCTTGGTAATTGTTTATTTAAACACTTTGAAATCTTCGTGTCGAAAAATTAAACTGACTCAGAATTTTCTTCCCTACATAAATAATCAATAATTGCAAAGGAAAGAAATTGAAAAAGAAAAAGAATTTTCAAATTAGAAAAGAAATATATACATTGAAGATATTCGCTCCGGCTGGGACTCGAACCCAGGCCACTCGCTTGGAAGACCAGCGGTCTAGCCATTAGGCTATCGGAGTTCTGTCGAGCGGAGTCTTACTGCCTGACTGATACTGCCTGACTGACAGACTGACTCACTGACTGACTGATACTGACTGACTGACTCACTGACTGACCGAGACTGACTGACTAACTGCCTGACTGACTGAGACTGGACTGACTGACTGACTGACTGACTAACTGACTGACTGAGACTGACTGACTGACTGCTTGACTCTCTGACTGGCTATTTCACTGACTGACTGAATGCCTAAATGACTGATTGACACTGACTGACTGACTGCTTGACTACCTGACTGACTGCTTGACTGACTAACTGACTGGACAGGACTGACCGACTGACTGACTGACAAACTGACTGAATAAGGATGACTGACAGACTGACTGAATAAGGCTGACTGACTGACTGACTGACAGACTGACTGAATAAGGCTGACAGACTGACTGACTGCCTGACTGACTGACTGACTGAATGACTGACTGACTGACTGACCGAGACTAACTGACTGACTGACTGAGACTGGACTGGACTGACTGACTGACTGACTGACTGAGACTGACTGACTGCTTTAGTGACTAACTGACTGCACAGGACTGACCGACTGACTGACTGACTGACTGCCTGACTGACTGACTGACTGAATGACTGACTGACTGAGACTAAATGACTGACTGCTTGACTGACTGGCTGAAGGACTAACTGACTGACTTAGTGACTGACTGACTGACTGAGACTGAATGACTGAGTGCTTGACTGATTGACATTCAGACTGACTGACTGACTTCGCAAAAGGGAAAAATAAAAAAAAAAGAATTATAAAATTAGAAAAAAAATATTTGCATTTAAGATTTCCTTTCCGGCCGGGACTCGAACCCAGTACCACGCGCTAGGAACCCAACGGTCTAGCCATTAGGCTATCGGAGCTCTGTCGATGGAAGTCTTAAATATAATAAAAACAAAAAATGCACCTTGGTAATTATTGATTCAAACACTTTGAAATTTACAGGTCGAATAATTAAACTGACTCAGAATTTTTCTCCCTACATAAATAATCAATATTCGCAAAAGAGAAAAATTTAAAAAAAAAAAGAAGAAGAAATTTCAAATTAGAAACTAAAAGTATACATTGAAGATTTTCGTTCAGGCTGGGACTCGAACCCAGGGCCACTCGCTTGGAAGCATAACACTCTAGCCATTAGTCTATGGGAGCTCTGTCGGTGGGAGTTTTAAATATAATAAAAACAAAAAATGCACCTTGGTAATTGTTTATTTAAACACTTTGAAATCTTCGTGTCGAAAAATTAAACTGACTCAGAATTTTCTTCCCTACATAAATAATCAATAATTGCAAAGGAAAGAAATTGAAAAAAAAAAGAATTTTCAAATTAGAAAAGAAATATATACATTGAAGATATTCGCTCCGGCTGGGACTCGAACCCAGGCCACTCGCTTGGAAGACCAGCGGTCTAGCCATTAGGCTATCGGAGTTCTGTCGAGCGGAGTCTTACTGCCTGACTGATACTGCCTGACTGACAGACTGACTCACTGACTGACTGATACTGACTGACTGACTCACTGACTGACCGAGACTGACTAACTAACTGCCTGACTGACTGAGACTGGACTGACTGACTGACTGACTGACTGACTGACTAACTGACTGACTGAGACTGACTGACTGACTGCTTGACTCTCTGACTGGCTATTTCACTGACTGACTGAATGACTAAATGACTGACTGACACTGACTGACTGACTGCTTGACTACCTGACTGACTGCTTGACTGACTAACTGACTGGACAGGACTGACCGACTTACTGACTGACAGACTGACTGAATAAGGATGACTGACAGACTGACTGAATAAGGCTGACTGACTGACTGACTGACAGACTGACTGAATAAGGCTGACCGACTGACTGACTGCCTGACTGACTGACTGACTGAATGACTGACTGACTGACTGACCGAGACTGACTGACTGACTGACTGAGACTGGACTGGACTGACTGACTGACTGACTGACTGAGACTGACTGACTGCTTTAGTGACTAACTGACTGCACAGGACTGACCGACTGACTGACTGACTGACTGCCTGACTGACTGACTGACTGAATGACTGACTGACTGAGACTAAATGACTGACTGCTTGACTGACTGGCTGAAGGACTAACTGACTGACTGAGTGACTGACTGACTGGACTGACTGACTGAGACTGAATGACTGAGTGCTTGACTGATTGACTGTCAGACTGACTGACTGACTTCGCAAAAGGGAAAAATAAAAAAAAAAGAATTATAAAATTAGAAAAAAATATTTGCATTTAAGATTTCCTTTCCGGCCGGGACTCGAACCCAGTACCACGCGCTAGGAACCCAAAGGTCTAGCCATTAGGCTATCGGAGCTCTGTCGATGGAAGTCTTAAATATAATAAAAACAAAAAATGCACCTTGGTAATTATTGAT
The DNA here is from genome assembly GCF_026930045.1 of Uloborus diversus. Lineage (NCBI taxonomy): Eukaryota > Metazoa > Arthropoda > Arachnida > Araneae > Uloboridae > Uloborus > Uloborus diversus. Next base: position 118,359 of record NW_026558790.1, read on the forward strand.
TCAAACACTTTGAAATTTACAGGTCGAATAATTAAACTGACTCAGAATTTTTCTCCCTACATAAATAATCAATATTCGCAAAAGAGAAAAATTAAAAAAAAAAGAAGAAGAAATTTCAAATTAGAAACTAAAAGTATACATTGAAGATTTTCGTTCAGGCTGGGACTCGAACCCAGGGCCACTCGCTTGGAAGCCTAACACTCTAGCCATTAGTCTATGGGAGCTCTGTCGGTGGGAGTTCTAAATATAATAAAAACAAAAAATGCACCTTGGTAATTGTTTATTTAAACACTTTGAAATCTTCGTGTCGAAAAATTAAACTGACTCAGAATTTTCTTCCCTACATAAATAATCAATAATTGCAAAGGAAAGAAATTGAAAAAGAAAAAGAATTTTCAAATTAGAAAAGAAATATATACATTGAAGATATTCGCTCCGGCTGGGACTCGAACCCAGGCCACTCGCTTGGAAGACCAGCGGTCTAGCCATTAGGCTATCGGAGTTCTGTCGAGCGGAGTCTTACTGCCTGACTGATACTGCCTGACTGACAGACTGACTCACTGACTGACTGATACTGACTGACTGACTCACTGACTGACCGAGACTGACTGACTAACTGCCTGACTGACTGAGACTGGACTGACTGACTGACTGAATGACTAACTGACTGACTGAGACTGACTGACTGACTGCT